>NW_027210742.1:217500-287500 GCF_029030835.1 Brachyistius frenatus
AACCTCTTGGTGAAAGATCATACAGGAGATGAATGAAATTAAGTAATATTTTATCATTACCGTAATGTAAATATCTGCATTTATTTCCATTATTGATTCTAACTTTTAAACGTGAATTGTTCTAACTTCGAGGTCTGGAAATAATCTGTTGAATAAATGACTTGCAGAGAGGTCATTTAAGTTTTTATAGAAACAAAACTAGCACATTAGCAGACTTCAAGCCAATGCAGAACTGCTTTAAAGTGCAATACCACTGAGGGCCACTAGTGGCTGGCTCCACAGACTCCAATTCCAAAAGGGTTCATTTTCTCATTAAATACAAAGTCAATAAATGTTTTTCACAAGTAATCATGGTGTCTTTAGCTAAATTCACTCCAAAAACACAACTGCAGTTGGCGCCTATTACCGTTGGTTTCGCCAAAGAGAACAAAGCATCAATGTTAGCAATTCTTTCCTGAAAACAAATATCCTTGTGACGACCCACGAGTTCGACAAATTAAAGTCGAAAGCTCAGAAAGAATGTCTATGATAAGTCTCGTCATGGTTTTTGTGTTTTCTGTGTGTTTCTTCGGTTTCACAGTAGAGTCCAGCAGTCCGAGTCTTCTGGCTCCTGATAACACTCTGGAACGATCCTTCTTCATCCGGATGAAGTCGACGCTCACAAAGAGAGGCGTGCACATCAAGTCCTCAGGATATAAGGTGAGACTGATGCATCACAAACATGAAAAGAGTGTCATCCACAGAACTCTAATCTTCAAATATATGGAAATCCATTACGTTCATCAAAGAAAAATGATGTCTATAATCGTATCTCATAATTAAAAGAAAAGATTTATGAGGTTTTGATAGAGTTTCACTAATTGCATTTTGGAAAATTGATTATGCCAAATTCACTATTAACGCTTCCTGTTTGTTGTGTGTGTGTTTAATGCACAGACGACTGTCACTGATTTACTTTGATACTCAGGCAAAAGATAAAACCTGATGATTCTCAGGCAAGTTCTGAACTATCTGTTTTCTTGGAAAGTGGACGTCACGCCGGATCTAAAAATATTTTTCTTTTCAGAACTATGTTTCTGAACCAACATGAAAATGTGGAGCTGCTTTTGTTGTGCTCACTGTGTTACTGCAGGGATGTAAATCGGTGTTTGTAGGCCGATCTCTCTCTCTCTCACACACACACACACACACACACACACACACACACACACACACACACACACACACACACACAGGATCCATGTTAACATGCTAAACCTGCTGACTCTCCCTGGGAAGACAGGATTAGGTGATCTGACCGGTGTGTGTGTGTGTGTGTGTGTGTGTGTGTGTGTGTGTGTGTGTGTGTGTGTGTGTGTGTGTGTGTGTGTGTGTGTGTGTGTGTGTGTGTGTGTGTGTGTGTGTGTGTGTGTGTGTGTCTCATCACACTACAAATACAGGTATATCCATGTGGCGTTCACCTCTTTGAAGACTTTATCAGCCGCTGGCTTCTACTCTTATTATCTGTCCTCAAATGAAGTGATCCATATGGAAATTTGTAATCCTACCATGGACAAGTTTGTTTTTTTATTCGGATACAAGTACGTTTTTGTTGAGTCTATACACAGAAAGCATATTTGTATTCCTTTGTGTATTATTTCCTCACAAATATTATCCATCTATATAGTTTCATGTTTCTTTAAAATAATATACAGTTAATAGTTATATATAAGATCTAAAATGTGGAGTTGACTCTGACCAAACTTCTCTACAATCAGGGTTTAATATTCCAATTGTGTAGGGCGGTGAAAATATAAAGATAAATCTTGAATTAAAGGTTTTAATTATTCCACAGCAGCACAGATCTTTATGAAACTGCTCTACAGACGATGGATGATACAGCTGTTAATCTTTGCGGTGGTTAGTTCGCCGGCATCCTTTGACCTGAGTGCACGTTGGGAGGATGTAGGAGCTGAGATCCTCTCCCAGGTACGATGGCGCTGTAAGTTCATGAAGACGTTTGGAATACGAAAAAGGCTGTAGTCGGACCTGAGTGAAATAGAAGTGAGGACAGATTAGTGTTATATGTTAAAAATGATTTGAGTTGTAAGAGTTCTGGCAGCCGCATTTGTAGCTGGAGTTTTCTGTGCTGCAGTGAAGATGACCTGAGAACAGTCATAAATTTATTTATAAGTAAAAACGTGCACGTTAAAATCGGAAGATAATACTGAAGCTAATGGAACAGATGCGAAACAGGAAGTGACATCAACAATTTGACACTTTCGGACAAATTTGTTTCCTGTTATTTCTGTAGTTACAATAACCCTGGTTTGATATTTGTGTGTGTGTGTGTGTGTGTGTGTGTGTGTGTGTGTGTGTGTGTGTGTGTGTGTGTGTGTGTGTGTGTGTGTGTGTGTGTGTGTGTGTGTGTGTGTGTGTGTGTGTGTGTGTGTGTGAGAGAATGATAATTTTTTTCCTGCATGACAAAAACGTGTGCTGTACAAGTGTGTATCTCAGTCCTATAGGTGCAACATCAGGACTCTAAGCTCTGTGACCGGCTCACTGATCGAGAGAGGTGGGATTAAAGAGGATTGTGTGTGTGTGTGTGTGTGTGTGTGTGTGTGTGTGTGTGTGTGTGTGTGTGTGTGTGTGTGTGTGTGTGTGTGTGTGTGTGTGTGTGTGTGTGTGTGTGTGTGTGTGTGTGTGTGTGGCGCGCGCGTGTGTGATCTCATGGTTTATCCCAGACTAATACACTTGAGTCTCCTGAAGGATGACGACGGACACATCGTGGTGGAAACATGTTGGAGCTGCTGTAACTTAATTTTCAAAGACAGAACAAGTTTAACAGAGAAAAATGTATTCAACGACTCACTGGTATCTTACTGCATTGATTCATTTATGAATGCAGCAGACCCATTATTTCTATAGTCATGACTAAACACAAAAATGTCACATCCTCTCCTCCTCCCTGGGAAACAGACAGTTTGAGTTTTAGACTTTCAGACATTCAAAGAGTTATTTTAGGGTTCAGCCTATCAGATTACATTAGAGGTATGGAAAGGTTTTGTTTTGATGGTTCATTTATAGCTCAGAAATTAGGTGCTTGCTTATTTAATTTGGAGTGTGGCTGACATTAAACATGTGTATGTTGAACATGAGCGTCTTAGCTGCTTAGACTGACTTAATAATGTAACACTGACTGGTTGAAATCCGTTTCTTTGTTCTCTGTTTTAAAATCTGCGTTCTTGTGGGTTTTTGATGTGTGCGTTTTGTGTTTGTTTTGTGTGTGTGTGCATGTGCGTGTGTTGTAAAACACCTGGCAGACTCAGATCCCATGCAAATCACAGTGGAGACAAAGATGCACATAAATATTCACACACACATGCATGCATATATTACTACACACATTTGCACTCACTGGCACACACATCAGGGCAGTGCAATACACGCGCGCGCACGCACACACACACACACACACACACACACACACACATCGGTGATAACAGACTTACAGTTTGTAGTTTTGAAAGCCGCTGTGGTTCTGTAGGTGGGAGAAGCTGATTCCAAAATATTCCTGTACTCATCGACTCCAGAAGGACGTGAAAAAAAATACATCCGTGTCCTCACAAATTCACATCGTCCTGCAATGTCTCCTAGAAACGATGTTTACATACTTTTAATTTGCAGCAGAGAAACATGAAGGCTCCTTAATCTATTGGTGGGTTTGGTTAAATATTGAAAATAGCAAAAGTGGCTTGAGTCTCATCTGTTGCTGCTGTTAAAGACCAGAAACCCGGCCGGAAATCACGTAGTCTTCAACTCAGACATAATTTTTAACATCTGCATCGAGACAGTTACAATGTTAGCCTACTGTCACCTTCAGAATATAATCAGGAAATAAAGGGCGAACACTCACTGAGCATGCCGAGCTTCCCTTTGCTCTCAGATGGCGACACGATCATCTGCGTTAGTGCGGCCTTTCTGTCAGCTCCAACCAGTCTGACCTCTGACCTCCATCACCAAGTTGTTTCCATCCAAATTCTAAAATCAACTCTGAAGAAACTTCCAAGAAATCCAAGTGGTCAGCAACTTTTGAAACGCACAAACCGGCCGTGGATTGCATTTATTTTTTCCTCAGTCTGATGTTTGATCAACGTGAACTGAAGTTCTTTATGCTGCAGTGCTGCAACACGGTTGTCTGATTGGATAATTGCGTTAAGAAGCTCGTTTTAAAAGTGCATCAAAGGTGCATGTTTTTATCATCAGGAGTCTCAGGTCCTGTGATATCGGTACAGTACTCCACCTGCAGACAAGTGGACACAGGAATGCAGATTATATTGCTTTCATAAAGTTACAATGTTTATTTATGAGCCCTCTTTTGGGCCTTTGAAGTAATATCTTCCTACCTTAGTAAAGTTACTTCACATCTCGAGACACTCTCTGTCGCCGCCCTCTGACCCCCCCCCCCCCTCCTCCCCACCTCCAACTTGTCCCGCTTTCCCTTCAGGTGATCCACGTCACGGGGCGTCTGCGGATCCGGATGGCTCTGACGCACAGCCGCTCGGTGCCCAATCAGATCATAGGGATGGTGGTGGTGGCCCACGCCCTCCCGCCGCCCACGATCAACGAGGTCCGCATCGACTGCCAGATGTTCGTCACGCGAGTCAACATGGACCTGAAGATCGTGTACTGCGAGAACAGGTAGAGGAGCGAAGGGAGCTCTTTGTGCCAGAGTGACCTTTATTTTGTGCATATATTTTCAGCATAAGACATCAGTGTCCTCTTTGGTTGTGCATATACTTTCTTTTATTATAATTTTTAGACCTCTAAAGAAAATGGTTGGTTTTTTTGGTTTTTTTAGATGAGTCTTTTTCCACTGCTGCCTTTATTTTGTGATTATCTAATTGTCAAAAACTGCTTTGACCGACCACTTCTGCATTCATGTTTCACACCCGCTGCTCAAGAAAGAAATCCAAAAAGAAAAAAAAGTTGTCTCCCTTGTCGGGGCTTCTTATTCATGAGGAATCTGACCCAATCCTCCCTGGTTTAACAGTGAAATATGTCTCTGATGGATCTATCTCCTTCCCTCTGTCCAGATAAAGCAGATAGGCATCAGGATCTCACGCAAGAGTTAACCGGCCGCCCGAGGAGATTCATATCAGCCGTAAAAAGAAAAAGAGAGAAAAAAAAAAATAACCCCTTCATGTTTTATTATAAAAAGAGAGGAGGGGGGGGAGGGGGGAATGATAGTAGACAGATTGCTTTTTTGTGGGTGGAAAAAAGGGATACAATGCGAGGCAGATGATGATATTCAATGCGGAGCGACAGAAAGCGTCTGCGGCGAACAGACAAGCGTCGCTCCCATTACGGCCCCATTTTGAGGATGAGTTTCTAAGAGAATGAGAAAATGGGAGGAAGGTTTTTCTAAAGAACAGAGTGTGCTGTTATCTGCCTGCCAGACATTAGTCCCCCACCACCACCACCACCACCACCACCACCACCCCCACCCCACCCAGCCTCCATCAGAATGAAACTGGGGAAATTGTTCTGTCTATCCTGTGGCAAATTTGTTCAAATTAAACGTTTTAAAGCTGATGTGTGTTACCTGTACAATAGACAGATGGGCTTCAGTCTCTGTTGTTGGGCTATTAGCTTTTCTTTTCTTTTTTTCCTCCTTCCCTAAATCAGACTTTTTATTCATCGAGTACCAGAACTGTACAGTTCTGTTTCACGACATTTCCAATCCAAGCAGTTCAGCGTGGTGCAAATTTGGACACAGGATTTATTTTTATTTTATTTTTTTATCCCATTTTTAGTTTGAAATGACAACTAACTGAGTGCAATTAGGGAGAAGAAATAGTAACTCACTCGTTTGGTGTAGGATGTCAGCATTACTGGGGAGGACGGGATACCATGTAAGGATGCAGGATAGAGAGGCAACGTCTGGTGACCTTTTTTCAGTCTGTAAGATAGATATATACTTTTTTAAGGAAAATTAGAATGTCATAGCTGCCAGGTACTTAAAATATATTATGATAAAATACAAAGTAGAATAAAGTACAAAGTTAAAAATGCACAAAAATCATCAGTAGTGCATATGCAGGTGTGTGTACACACAGAAGTTGCAATGATATTATTTTTAGCCTGTTATGTTTTTTTGTTTTTTGTCATCACTAAAAGCCCCTCCCCTACTGGAAATAACACAAAATATTCAGTTAAATTGTGAAAGTTTGCTAATCTCAAGCTAAACGAAACTGTGGGTCGTAAACTGTATGAACAAAAGACCTGTAGGGTTGTTGTTTATTAGAGTCTTAAATCAAGCTATAGGTGTTGATGGCATGCAACGTGTCTTAAAGGATCATTCGGGTTTATTTCAACCTGCTGTTGAACCTGTATTTCCCATTAATGTCTCTATTGTATTTCTATGTGTCGTGGTATATTTGCACTCTCCTCCTCCGTTGTAGAGGTTCAGAAAAATTTGAAGTTGTGCAAAACTGCGCATACCAGGGCAAAACACCTGACGAACCCGAAATAAGACAAAGGCTGTGTGGGAAATCACATCTTTTTTTGATGGTCTGATTTCTGTGTGTGAACTTTTCTGTCTTTTGGGCTTTTAATATTGTAACGTGTTAAATGTGTTTCAGGATCAGCGACTACATGGACCTGACTCCGGTGGACATCGTGGGGAAGAGGTGTTACCAGTTAATTCATGCTGAAGATGTGGAGGGGATCAGACAGTGTCACCTGGACTGTGAGTACTCTTACCGCCTGACTCGATACTGCTCTCTGATTGGCCAATGAAGTCACTGACAAATTGTCAAATTCAGCAAATGTTTTTTCTGAATGACAGACGGCTGTTTTATGCGTCGAGTCACAACACTCTGTAGTCTGCGATTTTTATTTCCAACTTTTTCTAAAACCGATGCCACCTTGTGGAAAACCGATGCTACTACAGCCACTTAGCTAACCAACGTGGAGGATTTTTTTTTTATTTCTGGTTGAACGTGAAACACCAGTCCAATCTAATTTATACTTTAAAGTCTCATCCGATATGTCCGTCACGTGTACAGTAAAACCTTTGAGACTTGTTGTGACCATATTTAGAGAGTAATAGTCCTCCGCACCGCCTGTAAGGACGATATCACAGCAGCCGTATTTCTAGATCTCACTTCTGAAAGTTTCAGGCCACTTAGAGAATCTCTGCTCTCCTGTATCTTTGAAAAGTTTTCTCACAGCGGCAACTCCACAATCTTATTACCCTTGTCAGGAGTCATAATACACTCTGTATGACACACACACACACACACGCGCGCTCGCACACACACACACACACACACACACACACACACACACACACACACACACACACACACACACACACACACACACACACACACACGGAGGCAGAGGTTTGGTGTCCCTGTTTAGTGGCTGTCTAGATGATTTGCAGCACACTGTTTGTTGCTGCAGTCAGATCTTTACAGTGGTGGTAAAAGCTGAGGAGGCGTTCAGAGCTGCACGGCGTTTTCACGGTTTGTCTGAGGCAGTGAAGGCATTTAGGCAGAACGCCAAATAATAACAAGCACAGGGCAAGGACAGCGGGCCTGATGGGAGTCAAACGCAGACAGTCAGATTCTATCAAATACTGTCCTCTGCAGCTGAATACAGATGGATTCAGTGAGCTAAGTTGAAGTTATTACTTCACATCCTGAACAAGCTGCTTTCACCATTGCTGTCTTTTTGTAGCTCGAAAAGATTTTTAATTCTTCTTATTTAATTCTTCCCAGATCCTTTCCTCCACTGACTTGTTTTGCAGGTGCAAAGCAGTAATTGACAAATTATACCCATGAAAGCGTGAAAATTGCTCTTAACTAACAAACTACTGCGTTTTACAGAACAATTTTTGAATAATTTGAAACTTCTTAATTTGAAGAAGGAAGTCAGGAGAGGAAGGCGAGTTAGTCCTCGTGCGCTTCAGTCTTTAAACATATAGCGCTACAGAACAGCCTGAATCTAAGCAAATATTTCTGGTGCCTAAACCTGACCAAACTGAATCCACGTCTAAGTTATGAAGACAAACTCTACATGACTAAAATCACAATATATTAGCTTAACATCCAATGACAAATTAACTTCCAGGGCCTCCGACATTTCCGTAAACGTCAGGAAACACGTCACTACTCGAGGCTTATAGAACATTTTGAGTTCCTACGTCGTGAATACCACAAGAGGGCGCCGTTCGTATGGACTCTTCACGTGTGCGCGGTAAATACAACACAATTTGAACGCAGCATGATATAAACCTGAATTCTTGGAACTGGATTTAGACTCTGCAATAGTTCTTGTTGACATATGATGATTCATACAGCTTTCATGGTCAACATTTAACTATTTACTGTCATTTCTTTGCACAAAGTGCTAAATATCCAAACATTACGACAACCACCAGGAAATTTGAGTTCCAAAAAGTATAACACGTGAAACAACCGATACATGCCACAGACCTCACCAGAGAATAAAGAAAAGCAAACGCAGCAGCATGAAGCTCCCTAAAACTTTTTCAATTACCTTCTCCGAAAGTTCCTGGGCTCTGAACATCCAGAGTGGCAATCAGGAAGTGACTCTATGGCGGCCCGGTGGGGTCAGACAGAACGAGGAGGGGGGGGAGGTTAGGATGTGTAAAACACCACAAAAAAAAAAAAAAAAAAAAGAAAAGGAAGTGAAGTATTGAGGGAGATTATTCCTCTCTGTCTGCAGCAAGGATGGGAGGTCAGGGAGGCGAGCCGGCAGCCAGCGGTTTAAATGACTTGGTTTTAGTCGAGCGTAGTCTAATACAGCACCTTCAGTCACCTCGGCCGCTCGTTTTATTCTTCTTCTTTCAAAATTAATTTCCTCTGTGAAAGGGGGGCTTTCAGAAATGGATGGCTACAGGGCAGTGGAGGTGCTCCGTGTCCTTTTCTCTCCTTTTCTTTTCTTTTTTTTTTTCCCCCCCTCTTCATCCTACACGTCAAATGGAGCGCAGTCAGATTGTTCTGAAATCTGCCTGTCTTTGGGGCGGTTTAATTCGGTAGCTTCGTGAACTCGCCGCTGATTGTGTGGAAGCTGATTTCGGAGCAACGGTCTAATGATTCCCCACTTTTTTTTTTTTCAGCACATGGTGAGCTTTCTGTCTAATTGGATAGTGACAGATATGGTTTGCGTGGGCGTCGGCTACACGCACAAAATGAACAGTTGGATCCAGTTGTCTTCACTTTGGTTTCGTGCCGTTACCTGCTGGTTTCTCCTGGAAGAAAATAACAGATCACCACGTCTTATGCGGTTATTGTTTGTTTTGGCGGGGTTTTTTGACCACTCGATGGATGAGTTGCCATTGGATGAGTGGAGGATTTTTCCACTTTTCAGTTTTGCTCTTAAATAATATATGTTTTCCTTCCCGTTTCTACCACTGTCTTTACTTGAGTCTTACAGCTGTGGGTGCCTGTGAATGTGCTTTTTTTTTTTCCCCCCAAAGATGAAAACCTTTCAACTCAAGGTCAACTCAAAATGAACAATCGCAGCAAAAGTCAGAGACGACAAACTGAGCTGACACTGTGGCTCACAGCTCTCAATCCACCCACACACTCAAACACCAACCCGGCACTTCCAGTTCTACACCCTTTTCTAAAAAAAAAAGATCCTTTTTGGGGGGAAAGAGATGCTTTTTTTTTTTTTTAGTCTGGACAGTTGGCTGAAACAGAGACAAAAAAAACATATTTTAAAGTTCCTGCCTGTTCCTGATTCATTTTCAGTTTCAGCCAATCAGCGAACAGTTTCCTCAGCGCTTTTTTTAATGCTATAAAGTAGTACACCTGACCGCAAACTAGAAGATCAACCGAGGGTTTCGGGATTATTTATTTCATCTTGAAGCTCATGACTGTGAAGTATTTTTGTATTTTATTTTTAGGCAAATGAAGTTGTGTTTGTGCTGCTCTTTCGGTCGCGTCTGGAAACATTATAGTAAATATCTATCTTTTATACTGCCTATTTAAAAGCGTTAACGATGATGTAACCTGGTCGTAGCAGTCCAGAGGTTTGTGTTTGATTAGTCTAGGGTTGGAGTGTTCAGCACTGACAACTATTCTCCATTTGTGCAGCTGAATATCTAAAGACTTGTGTTTGATCATTCTGCAACATTTCGGGAGGCACTCAGAAAGGGGTTCACATATACATAAAGTTATTAATCCTCCCTTTTATGAGTTTTTGAGACTTTTTGAGTTCCAGGAACAACAATTTTATCAGCTTCCTGGCGTCGAATTGCAGGTAAAAAGTTCCTCTGATTGCAGACGGCTCCGATATTCTCTTTGCGTCCTTTCTGATGGCACGAGTTGAAGCTCGAGTGCATATCAATCCCCTTTTTTCAAAGGAAACTCGTGATGTTGTCGTGATTTTTCAGGTGAGAAAAAGACTTTCTGCACTCTCTATTTTTTGCAGAACAGCAAGCGGCTCGCAGGCCTCCGATTTTTTTTCATGGGATTTATTTCCACGTACGCTCCCGGTTCCCCCGTCGCTGCAGTATAGGTGGATAGTTAGGGAATCGATCAAGGTGTATTTTAGAGGGATAGCCTGTTCTCTCAACAGGGATCTAAATTTTAAAAGGCTTCTTTTTAAGTGGAGGACGAGGCGTGATCCCTCTCTGTGAAGAGGCGTCACTCTCTAAGTCTCTATCATTACCTGCTGACAGACGGTCTTAGCTCGGGTCAGATCTCAAAGTCAATCTGTCCTCGTTTCCACTCCGAGAACAGAGAAAAAGAGAAAGAAGGGATAGGGAATGAACTTGCCTTTTCACAAAGAAAGAAAGAAGGGGAGGGGAAGGAGTGATTTGTCGGCAGAGAAAGGGAGAGGAAAACTCGGCACAGGGGCTGAAGAGAGAAATTCATCTGTTCTCAGCAGAGAAATGGGAAGCGGAGATTTACAGATAGAGAAAAGAAAGAGGAGAGGACAAAATGCTCATTTTCTCAAGGAGAGACAGGTAGACAAGATGGCCAAAGGAATGAGAAAAGGGGAAGGATGAAGATAGGAAAATGAAGGAGAGGAATATATACATATATTCACAAAGAAAGAAAGATCTTTGAAAGTATTATAAATTGGACAGAAAAGGGAGAATTAAGGTGCATATTTTTTTGGGAGAGGGAAGAAAGACACTGGCAAGAAACGGAAAATATTAGATACTTTGTTTTAAAGCAAAGTGGCGAGTAAGAAAAGAGTTCAACTGGTTTTATAGAAGGATAGAAACACAAATAATGATGAAACTGATTCGGAAATTCAGAAAAAATGAGTGAAAACCATATGAAGTCCTTCTTCACTCACAATTCATTTGTTCATGTAGATGAATTGATTGTTTGAGTTTTGTTTGGATGACGCAAGATGTGAGGTGTGCTGTCGTAATAACACAAGAGGAGAGAAATTTTCAGGAAGAAAAGATTTTGTGAATTTTTCAGAGGCATTTGGGCACATAAAGAAGGAATGAAAAAGACACGGAGATTTACCGAAACAGAAGACGTCACCTGACAGAAAAGACCGGTTGTTTGGGAGAGAAAGAGACGATCGAGAGACATTCCGACCGCAGCGTAAAAAAAAGACGGGAGCGAGAGACGAGTGCAGAAGGGAAAGCTCGGTGGATTTAAGCCTGCAGGCGTTTTAGCAGCACCAACACCGCCTTTAATGAATTCACACACACACACACACACACACACACACACACACACACACACACACACACACACACACACACACACACACACACACACACACACACACACACACACACACACACACACACACACACACTCACTCACTCTGAAAGGCTTCTTTTTTTTTAAATTTTTTATCTAAAACACAAAACGATGCGCCTTCTGGGACGAGCGAGGAACAACCTCACAATGAGACACCTGTGACAATGAGACACAAACTGTAGGAAACACTGGACGAAGTGACACGAGGATCGTTATTTGTGACTTTACAGTTTGATCTTCTGCTTTCAAGTGAAAACGGCATCTTTAAATACAACGAACGCTTTATTTTCATTGTGTTCGCCATCGTTCTTAAAACGTTGCACTCAACAAGTTGTCTGAGATCCAGGAACATGGCGGCGGTGGGAGTAAAAGTACTGATGCTGCAGGATCAAAATACCTGGAGACACATGTTGGTGCCAGTTGTAAACAGGCAGTATCAAACTGCTGGAGCTGGTTGGAGTTACTTTTAATGTTATACGTTGTTCCTAATGGAGGGGTGAAGCCCCGCCAAAGGGTCACGAGATAAATCTGAGCCAAAGTGAGAAAATGAATAACGGAACGAAAAAAGAAGAAAAAAAAAAAACACCTCTGCCGCATAAATTTATATGAAAGTTTTTGGACTTTGATTTTGATGTGTCATTTTAAATGACAGTTATTCAAATTTAATGGTTAAGCGTTGGTGACATCTTAAAGACTGTATTTTCTTTTTTCAATGTGTCAAAATTACGTATATTATGAGCTATTGTGGTTTTTGTTTTGTTTTGTAAAATTGTACAAAATCTTAATCTGAAAAGCAGTGGTTCGGGGTGGTGATGGAATATTTTTAACTTCCTCGACTATTCTGCTATAAACAAGTAGTTTTAACAGCAGCGCGACGTTTATAACAGACTATGAAATGTTATGAATAACATGAATATCTATTCTGTGTTTCTTATTGTCGATAATATGTTCTGAAAAGGTAACAAGGATTTATCTATATGGCTTAATATGTATCAGATTACGAGTGAGGCATAGTGTGTTTTGTCTTACATCATCATGACTTGATCAAGTTGAATGAACTTCAGGGGGCAGGTTTGTAAACTGTACTGTAACTCGCCAGCAGAGGGCAACAAAGGGAGAGTGGCTGCCTCTTTTTATAAAGGCCACTGAGTCACACACGACACCACTATGAACACAGACACACACACACACACACATACATACACACACATAAACTTGCTCTCCTTCGGGGGTCTTCATCCCTCCATCCCCTGGCAGACAGAAAGGACGTTTCCATAAAGCAATTTCACAGCCGTAAATTACCTGCACGTTAATGTGCGCGCGCGCGCACACACATGCACGCACAGAGGGTAAACGGGGTAAAGGTAATCTGAAAGGTAGATGCGACTACAGAGGAAATCCAGCAGGGTAAAAAAAAGGGAGAAGAGAGAGGGAGGCGACGGCAGGTTGACGGGAAGAAGAAGGATCGAGTCCAAACACAGAGAAACAATGGCAGAAGTCGAAAGTGTTGCATTACTAAAAGAGAGAAAGAAAACGGGAGCACTGAAGGAGAAGAAAAGTGAGGTGGAGATTTTAAAAGGGAATTGAACTCCTTTAATCTGTTGGTCTCGCTCCTGCAGCCTCGGGCGCGCCTCCAGCACTCCCTCTCCCTCCATCTCTCTCTCTCCCTCTCTTCCTCTCCTCTCCTTCATTAGTGGCCCATCAGCCAGCGAGTGATTTTTAAAGATGGAGGGAGAGACAAAAAGGGAGGTTTGAACGGACAGTCCAAGCATCGAGACGCTTAAAAAAAAATATAAAAAATGACGTGGTCTCGGGCTTGTGTCAGCGTCCATCACCAGAGAGACTCTGTTGTCATTCATCAACATCACAACATCAGTGTTGTGTTACTTACATTTGCATGTGGCAAAAAAATACTTTAAATATCTTCAGGTCATTTCGTCTTTCTCTTGCTTATTCACTGTAAAAAATGCTATTAATATAGCTTCATATTTTTGTGTAATAGAGCTTTAATTGGTTATAATGAAAAATTCTGTGTGTGAATGTTGTGCAGCACCCGAGACTGACTCTTCATTACGTATCTTTATAAATCCATAACACCCTTGTCTTCATGGTGGTGTACTTAATGCAGTGTTTTTATATCAACAATGATGATAAACGCCACCATTCTTACAAGTATATAAAAAAGCAATACTAGTTAACAAACAGTTTACTTGCTAACAAAAAAAGACTAATATCAAGACACAATAGATGATATTAGCCAAATATTCAAATTAAAGCAGCTGTAATTAACGTAATTCATGGATGAAATGAAGTGTAAAAGCCCCCCTCGGCTCTTCAGGGTGAGTTGAAGATGGTTGTTTAGTTGTCCAGCAACAACTGAAATGCTACCGTCCTGGTTTTCTTTCAGAGCTCTCATATCTTCACTTAATAACCATCTAAAAGGAGAAAACAAAATAATTCCCATTACGCGTGAAAGTCCTGTTTTGGGGAGTTGTATTTGGGAACGGTGAAATTCTACTACCGCTTTTGACCAGTGAGCATATATATATATATTGTACTGCTCTTGTTGCGTTTGGGACGGAGCAGGAGGAGGCTAAAACCCTAAAGAGGAAGTGTTGTGTATTTTATCAGCACACAGGTTACAAATTCTACTACCGTAACTCTTTCTCTGATTTTTGACCAGTGACCGTCCACAACAGGAGCAGTCTAACAACTTATTGTATACATACATATACATATGTATTTGTAAAAGAAAGTAGCTTGAACCAATGCTGCAGCATTTCTAGGCTACTGTAAGCTACAATGTCAGTCCTTAAATTGGCCTTTAAAATAGACAAAACTCACATACACAAACAGTTCATCCATTTTGAGGGATGTGAGGAAAGAGATTTAATGTGTTGATCCCCCCCAAAGAAAAAAAAGACCAAATGATGACTGAGGAAACCTTTCAGTTCTTAATGAATGCTCCTTGCATTACTGAGCCCTGAATATATATTTGTTAAGTTCATGTCATGACACCCCGTGATTGTTTTTGAGGGGAGACTTCTATGTCAGTATTGATGATATTATCTCCAATTTATTACAGTGTGACTGTAAATGTGTCCTGAGGAGTGAACATGAGCTGAGAGTAATCTGGTTTCATGTGTGAGGCGAGGTGAGTAGACTGTGTACACAGCACAGTGTGCAGTCTGTGTGGAGTTACAAAGCCTTGCGTGGCGCTCTGTGTGTGTGTGTGTGTGTGTGTGTGTGTGTGTGTGTGTGTGTGTGTGTGTGTGTGTGTGTGTGTGTGTGTGTGTGTGTGTGTGTGTGTGTGTGTGTGTGTGTGTGTGTGTGTGTGTGTGTGTGTGTGTGTGTGTGTGTGTGTGTCCTCTTCCATTGGTCATGCTGATACACTGAGCTGCTTTCTGAGGACCGGCAGTCGTCTGAACAGGCAGCGCGGCAACGCTTGTGTGCGCCCGTGTGTGTGTGTGTGTGTGTGTGTGTGTGTGTGTGTGTGTGTGTGTGTGTGTGTGTGTGTGTGTGTGTGTGTGTGTGTGTGTGTGTGTGTGTGTGTGTGTGTGTGCGCATTCATTGTGTCGTTATTTACTCTGCCGTACAAACAAAGCAAGGTCACATTCAAGGTGACGTGATCTCACCATCTCTGCCTTAACATGCAAACAAGTTATCCCACCACCCCCCCCACCACCCCTCCTCTCTCTATGAATAGGCAAATAGAGAACGAATGAGCGCCAGCCGTCCGACCAAAGTCAATTACTGCAGCCCCGGGGATGTCGTCTTAAACAATGCTATTAGTTTCTAATAGTTTTTAATTACTGGCCTTCTTTTTATATAAATCACCCCCTACTTTCTCTCTCTTTCTTCTCTGTCATGGAAAAACCTATTTGTGTCCGTAATTAAATGGAGGAGAGGGATATGAATTTAGTGGCCCTCGCTCCTCGTCTCCGACTGTTTCTGTTTGAGCGGCTCCTGATTAATGCCAATACATATTGCTTGAGATAACCATTTAGTGGTTAATTTAGCCAAATTTATTGCCGGCGTGCCGTCGCAGGGCGGAGCGGGAATGGGGGAAGGGGTGGCGGGGAGGTGGGGATGTGGGGGGGGGGGGATCGTGGCAGGGTGGGGGCCACCTCCTGAGGCCAAGAGGGCCTGTCGCAGTGACACAGCCCTACCTGGTGGAGAGCTGTGGGTACTGCAGCTATCTCGTGTGCCTGTTTTAATCACTGCAGTGGTGGTGGTGATGAAATTATTATTATTTTTTTTGCTGTTAAAGAAGCACAAACGTGTTCAAAAGGTAAAAAAAAAAAAAAAATTAAAAAAACATTTTACTCAACAAATATTTTTAATGGTGGAAATAAAATATGATCTGTAAAGTGTTGAAGGAGCCAAATTCAATTAAGTCATTGTCAAGAAGAGTAGAGTTTGAGTTGAACTGAAGCAGCAGCAGTTTTAGTTTTTCGTTTGAATCTGTAAAGAACAAATAAGAGGGTACGATAGTTAGTAAGAAGTTGCTGCTGAGCTCTGAAATGAGTCTGAACCTAATGCAAAGGCATCATCTCACACGGCTGTCCGCCCATTGCAAGCAAACTTATAGCCAACGTCTTTACGAGACTACTCCCATAAAAACAACCCTATGAGTCTCTAATGACCCACTGTTACGTTTTATTGTCATGCGACCTCTAGTGTTATTGAGAGAGTATCAGCAAATACTCCAAAACAACATATGTTCATGTTCATGTTCAAGTGACAGTGTGTAGTAATGTGACTGGATGTAGTAATTATGATGGAAGCATAAGAAAAACTGAAATGACGCTGTTAAAGAGCTAAAAAAAAAAAAATTTTAAATCAGCGTTGGGAGGAGGCTGGGGTCAGTAGATGGGTGGACAAAACATTGGACTTTAACAGGAGACACCTGTTCAGTTCCTCCTTCTAACTGATAGTCAATGTTGCTTCTCTTAATACTATTTTGTACATTAAGAGGTGACAGTGAGTCTCTGTAGCATCCGGTCTGCCATCAGTCGGTTTCTCAGAGTTTGGCAGGTTGAATTTTCTTGCCCGGCTGTTAGTTCGTTAGTTAGTGGATAGTTGTTGTTTTTTTTAACTGATAATTGTAAACTAAGATTGTATCGACGCGGTCTGTACACCACAGTGACTCACTATCGCCCCTATGAGGTGTGGGGTGGTATTACACAACGGGACAGGACGGAGTTAACTGGTGAGAATGCGAACTTCTCAACATATGTGTGAAACATGATACATAGACGTCTTTGACATGACATCAGCGCGGCTATTTCTTCATACTCTATTCAAAATTTTTGAACCTTTGGAACTAAAAATCTTGATTATTGTACCTTTAAGCACAGCCATTGCGTCACCGTAATTGTTATTATTGCAATCATAAAGTATCTTGTAAACCCAAATTATTACCTCACCCTAAACCTAATTAAATTTTTACCATGGCAATGTCACATTATAAAATGGTTGGGTACTTATTTTTCTCACTTTCTTTCTGATCACACCGTAAGAGTGGTCTTCCTCAGCCATGCGAATTCTCGGAACTGTTAACATGCTAAACCTTTAGAAGGTAAAATCCTACATGTGCCACATTAGCGTGAAATATCAAATCGGTAATATTGTATTTCAAGTACGATTTGGGGGCGCACATGATGTCATGGTATGAGCGTATTGTTTCAAACCTATCAGAGACGCATTGAAACACAAACAGGCAGCAGCGCACGCACACACACACACACACACACACACACACACACACACACACACACACACACAGAGAGAGGCTGTTGGTCTGATTAATGACGGCAGCAGCAGAGCAGCTCTCAGCCAGCTGTCACATGACATCTGATGACTGCTCCTCTCTCACGTCTCCCAATCTCTGTTTCTCTCTCTCCCTGCGTCCACCTCTCCCGTCCTTTTCTCTTCTCTTTCTCTCCTGTGATGAACCACTCGGTCGGCGCGACATCTGATAGTTTGGCGAGACAGAATATCAAACAAAAAAGTAGCATGAAATAACAACCCCCCCCCTCCCTCTCTTCCTGTCTCTCAGTGATAAATAAAGGTCAGTGTGTGACAAAGTACTACCGGTGGATCCAGAAGAACAGCGGCTACATCTGGATCCAGTCCAGCGCCACCATCGCCATCAACGCCAAGAACGCCAACGAGAAGAACGTCATCTGGGTCAACTATGTCCTCAGGTCGGAGGTTGACTCGGTGCAGTCGTCGCGACAATGACAGTCACCATTTCACTAGATCTTGTTGACCATTCCAAACTTTGATCTTTGAGGAAACCGATTGAATGCATGTACATAAAATAGTAGGAAAACAATAATGGAGTCACATTTGTGAATGAAATTCAAATTAAACAATTCAATTAGACAAATACACATAAAATTCCAGGATAATAAAGGGAACTGTTCACACCAAGAGCGAAAAACAGAAGCGAAGGTGTATATTTAATGAAAGTCAGACAAAAATCTTGTGATTTTGATACATTTTTCATGTCTGTAATGTTGTCTTCATTTGAATTTAACTAAACAGTTAGAAAGTGAATAAATATAAAGACAATTCATATAGTTGGGTTTTGTTTTATGAATAAAGAAATTACAGTAACTTAAAAATTGTTGAATAATTGCTAACATTTGTATCCACTGTTATTTTTAAACAGAATACGTCATAATTTATTTACCATCTGAGCTACTCAATTATGAGTTTGAGCTTTTATTTGACAATTTGTGGTAGAAATAAATGAGGGAATAAGTGAGAAAATGTTATTTCTGTCATTAACAACTTTCCTGTGTCTGTACAGTCTTCCAGAGTATAAAGACACGCCCATGGACATCGCCCAGCTGCCAAACCTGCCCGAGAAAACCTCCGAGTCCTCCGAAACCTCAGACTCTGAGTCCGAGTCCAAAGAAAACTCAGGTAGGGAAGGGTGCAGGAGCAGCTGGATATCCTTAAAAATAAAGAGGTTGATCAGAATCATTAACAGAAGTAAAAATGATGAACACACGAGATGAAAAAAGACACAACAAAGTATGGAAATCTGGAATAGAAGCTGAATACCGTGTAACTTTCTAGTGTTTTTCCATAATATTCAGATCACAGCAGGTCACTGCTAGATGCACAAAAAGCTTGTGAAACCAGTTTGATGCCTCACAAGCACCTCTTCAAATGTTACCAGTAAAATATCCAGCAGTAAGAAATACAGTCTGAACGGAAGAAGCCAGCGATATTTTATCAGTCGGTGCCAGTGGGCCGTCTGCGCCAGGCTGGATGGCCATGAATGCCAACAGCTGCAGGGACTCGGTGCTCACTGGCGGCGCTGCAAACCGCCACAAAATGATCAAATATGGTGGATCTGCGCAACGCGGCAAAATACCTCCGAACTTCGTACAACACAAAATGCCTCAAGAAAAAGACCACAGTGTACAACAGAACATCCCAAAAAGAGAAATACACCAGAATGACACTGAAATAACAAAATGTGACATGTTGTTGCTTCTCAACAAGAGAGATCAAAAATTTAGGGGAGGACAGTTCAGTCCTGCAGCTGGAGGAAACTCCATTTTTTTTTTTTTACATGTTCATTAATCGTAATAAACAATATTGGGAAATAATGGAAGTGATGTCAATGTTTCCATTTTATTTCAACAATATTTTTCACTGGAATTAAGGCAGATTTATAGTCTGTGAAAGGCTGATTGTTTGTCAACAATTAACAAAAACTTGCTACATTATATCAGTGACATCAATCAGTTGTTTCAACAAGACCTCAATAATTTAATCATTTTTAATTCTGATGCAGATCAACAAGGTTTGATACCAAATCATATTTGTAACTTTTTTTTTTTTTTTTTTTTTTTTTATAGGCAGTTTCCTTGATCAATTCTTTATGTCAAATAATACAGTGAATCAAAGTTAGATGTAATAACACTACGGGAGCCATTGAACACAATGAATCTTAAAACGAGTGAAGAGGGAGACAAAGCTCACGCAGTGCCGCTACAGCTGAATTTATACCAAGATATGGGCCTCCACCTTGAGCATAATATTATCAAGTCCAGCCGCCTGTGTTGGCATGATGAGAATCAGTGCCAGCTGTTCTTCTTTCTAGAGGAGAGCGATTCTGGCACGCTGTCAGCTGTAAACTGACGCCAGCTGCTGCAGGAGGCGGCCAGCTTCAGCCGGTGCTCCGACAGGCCCCGAGGTGCTGTGGATCAACGTATTCTAAAATGAGATATCTGCCCTTTTGACCTTTTGTGTTCTGTTGGGATGGAATCTACGCAGATTGGGTAAAAGAAAAGGTGCAAACAAGCAACGACAACAACAAAAAAGGTGTCCCCCCCCCACCCCTTTTTTATTTTTGTTTTGACCTGCATAGAACATCCTGCTGTATCAGTACGCATCAAATATGGATTAATATAGGGTACGACCTCCATGTAAGTTGTGCCGGGATAGAATGTATTCAGTGTTTGTGGTGTTTTTAACTACCTGGGTTTCCATCGTGGAGCATTTAGTCTCCTTTTTTGCTTTCGCATAAAAATGGCGGTGGGAGAGGGGGGGATTGAGGGACTTTTGCACATCAGAATAAAACACCAGGCCAAAATCCCTCAAAAACGCAACCTGAAAATCACTGCTTTTTATCTGTCAAACTCCACATTTCCAGCTGGTAATCAAGGCTTTCTCTCACAAGTCCAAGCCCAAAATAAGCGAGCAGCATTTCAGTTTGTACATATTGAAATGTATGTCCCCATCTTGATAAGATTTGATGAAAATACCATACTGCATTTTATACCTGACAAATCCTGATGCGTGGTATTTTATAAAGGTGGTCAATAAAACAAACCCAAATCCTCCCTGGCCCGGGGAAACTCTCGAAACTACCGGTTCGTTTTCGATTTTTCAGCCTGACAATAAATCAATTTTGCTTGTGAAGCACACTTAATGGAGATACAAGGTTTTCCCCCCCAGACAAAGCAATTGAGTCAACATTTTGGGTGCCATTAGGGAGTCCGAGCGCTGCCAGCTGGGCAGCCGCTGGCCTCAGTGTGCGCTGGCAGAGTTTAAAGTGTGTGTGTGTGTGTGTGTGTGTGTGTGTGTGTGTGTGTGTGTGTGTGTGTGTGTGTGTGTGTGTGTGTGTGTGTGTGTGTGTGTGTGTGTGTGTGTGTGTGTGTGTGTGTGTGTTGTGTGTGTAATGGACTGGACAGAGCCAACATGCCTGAACAGCAGCAGCTACAGATACTGAACACACATCGGAGGATCCACAGCACACAAAAAAAAAAAAAAAAAAAAAAACACAGAAAACCTGTCCGGAAAAATGAAAAGAGCAACACCTGAGTTTTCAGGTATTCCCATACGGAAATACGCGGTCAGTCAGTCCTTCACTTCGGTTCCAACTGAAATATGTCATCCGTGGATGGTCTGCCACGAAGTCTTGTATCTTGTTTCCAAGACAATAAATCCAAATGGACACTGATCTGGAGGCCTAACATCAGGACCAAATTTTCACTTGCACACGAGAAATCCTAACACACAAATTTCTTCCCACATTCCCAGAAGACGAAAGGCTTTCGATTTTAGACTGGGGACGAACACCTCAAGCTAAATAACCACCGTGGCGTCTATTCCGTCCAACCATTTTGCACTGTTGTAATTAGAGTTAAAAGGAGCAAGATTCTTGTATTAGTTCAATTTAGAGTCAAGTTATTTTTCTGTAAGTTTAGGTTAAATTGTTTTCCCAAACTAAGAGAGAACAGCCAGGATACGCTAAATGTTAACATTAGCATGCTCACGATGATAATACTAAAATACTGGTCTTTAGCCGTTATAAGGTTTACGATGTCCACCATCCTAGTTTAGCGTGTTAGCATGGTAAATCTTGCTAATTGGCACGAAAGACAAATGAAAGATGCTGCTCCCGGGGATGTCTTCGATTTGCAGATATTTGGTCATAAAGAAAAGTACCAGACAGATCGAAGTTTTGAGCTTATGATGGAGAAGTCAGAGAATTACCAGAAGTTTTTAAGTAATCCTGGCGAGTACATGAATTTCAGTCTCAACTGCATACGTCAACCTCATGGTGAGACTTAAGGAAAAAGTCAGGGTCTTGTTGAAGAGGTTCATCCTCTGGGTACCTTGAAAATCTGTACAAAATCAAATGTCAATCAAATAAATATTTACCAACCTGCAGTCGCTAGAACAACCGACCAACCAACTCTCACTGCCATTTCTAAAGCCACATTGCTAAAGCGTAGCTATGGTTGGGTCACTATAGTCCACAGGGTTATCAGACATTAATATATCAGTGAATGAATGAAAGAGTTACTTTCCGGGTTCTTCTAAAACACACTTTTCAGATCTGAGATTTATCTTTAGAATGTTTATATTTGAGTTTTTTCCTGTGCATTTTAAACAACTTAACTCTCTTTTTCTCAACAGACAATGAGAACGCCAAGTCCGAGGGTAAGCCGGGACACCAAGCAGAACATAGCGAGGACCCGGAGACAGACAGCAAACGCCAGCAGCAACCCGGCCAATCGCATTGCTCCTCGGAACAGGAAATGAAGCGTCAGGAAGAAGGAGACAGCTCGAGTAACCCTGAGAGCCAGGACAGCGATGACAGTCTGGAACCTTCAGATGGAGAAGGGGAGGAGCAGGAGGAGGCCAGGGGAGGAGGGGGAGGTGATGGAGGAGGAGGAGGGGTTGGTGGAGGCAGGTTGGGAAGGTTAGCAGGACTAGGAGGGTTAGGGGGACTGGGTGCCATCAGTGGACTCGGTAATCTGGGTGGCCTTCATATTAAAGTAGAGCACTATGGAGAGGCGGAAGAAGTACAACTGCACAACTCACAAACGTCTTCGTCGGAAGAGGACGAAGAGGAGGAGGACGATGACGAGGAGGTGGAGGAGGACGGAGGTGGGCAAGATTGCGAAAGTGCCAATTCTGGAAGCAAAATCCAGAAGAGGCGAAAGAGGAGGAAAGTGCAGAAATGGGACGGATCCCGAAGCAGGAGGCTTCGTCTGTCCTCGACCACGCCGAGCCCCGTAGCGATAGGAGATACTGCCCCGCTAGGCAACCCCTCCCAGGCCTCATCCGCCACCTCCGCTCACCTCCTCGCCTCCTCTGGCTCCCCCAACAGTGCTGGTGCAACATCTTCGGTCCTAAAGATCAAGACAGAGATGGCGGAACCGATCAACTTTGACAACGACAGCAGCATCTGGAACTACCCTCCGAACCGAGAGATATCGAGAAACGAGTCTCCGTACAGCATGACCTCCAAGCCGGCAGCTCCGGGGAGTCACGAGACCTTCCCGTCGCCACAGGGAGGCTCGCTCCAGGTAGCCATTCCCGACTCCGTCCTCACCCCTCCGGGAACCGAGGGAGGAGCGGGAGGAGTGAGGAAGCCTCCTTACAACGGAAGCTCGGCTCCGTCCTCTGCCTCCAGCGCCGTGAGTTTAGCTCCTCCTCCCAGCGCCTCCTCCGCCGACCCCTTGTCCCCGCCGCTCTCCGCGTCCCCACGGGACAAGCAGCAAGGCACTCCCACCGCCTCCTCTTCTTCCTCGTCCTCCTCGTCGTCCTCGTCGACCTCGTCCTCGTCACTGCTGTACTCCGGCGACCTCGAAGCGCTGCAGCGTCTGCAGGCCGGGAACGTGGTGCTGCCGCTGGTCCACCGGGTCACGGGGACCCTGGCCCCCACCGGCACAACGGCACCGCGGGTCTACACCACCGGGACCATCAGGTACGCGCCGGCAGACGTCACTCTGGCCATGGCACAAGGCAACCTCCTCCCCAACGCCGCCATGAACTTCGTCGACGGCCCGGGATTCGGCCTGGACCCCAAGACGCCCATGGAGATGCTCTACCACCACGTCCACCGGCTCAACATGTCGGCGGCGGCGGCCGCCGGCCCGTTTGTCGGCTCTCCGGCAGCGACGGGCGGCAACGGCGCCCTCGGAGGCCAGATGCCGACCGCTGCCAACGTTTTTACCACCGCGGAGGGACTTTTCTCGACGCTACCGTTCCCGGTGTACAGCAACGGGATCCACACCACACAGACAACTCTGGAGAGGAAGGAGGATTAACGCAAAACATCGACGACCGCATTACTGTGTTTCCGGAATCAACAACTGTGTCAAAGTCAAAGACTACTCACTAGTAAAAAAAAAAAACTAAAAAAAAACCAACAACAAAAAACGACTATTTACTTGCTATCTTTTATCAACACGGTGAAGCACTGTGTTTCCGAGAGGGGAGAAAGGACAGGAAAGGATGACAGACGTACTCTAAGCACTTTGAATCTGAGCTACTGAGCTTGTGTAATAGACATGAATGACCCTCAAACATGTCCCCGTCCCCCCCCCCACCGCCCCCCTTTTTTTCTATCTTTTTTTTTCTCTCTCCTCCTCACCCTCTTCTTCTCCTCTCTCAGTCTCTCTCTTTGCTCCCGTTTCTTGCGATCAGCAACTTTTTTCTCCTGAACAAATGAACAAAAAAAAACAAAAAAACGGACTATTCTTTATTGTAAAGAATTCCTTTTTTGCCTACAGAGAATTCATATTGCCTACGGACTCCACTGGAGCCTGACGGGGATAATTTTTATTATTTGACTTGTTTCTGTTGCATCTTTATAAAGATGCTGATTGTGTGTATTTAAAAGGAGGACGGTACAGGGATTTGTAACAGATAGAAAACTCTATGTTGGTGTTCCTCCTTATGTAATCTTGATGTGATCAAGGCTCGAAAAGAACGTTTTTTTTTTTTTTTTTTTTTAAACTGGGAGGAGGGTGCGCTCTTGCACCCCATAAAGGTCTCAGAGATAATCTTTTGAAAAAAGGTTTTTGAGGACGTTTCTCGATTGAGGGAATAGTTTAGAGAATTAATGCTGTTTGTTTTTTTTCTTTTGTTTCTTCCTTTTTTTTTTTTTTTTTTTTTTTTATAAAATATTCTAGCTCAGATTTAACTTACAAATCAAGCATTCAGAAGAAAAAAAAAAAAAAAAAAAGCAATTTCAGCCGGGTAACGACCTGTGAATTATCGAATGTTACTACTTCCTCTTTTATCCCAGGAGTTTACCTACAGGTCTCACACCAAACATAACCTCATCGACATCTCTTCCCATCTCAATCTGTCGTTCCCTTTCTTATCTTTTACTCCGTCTATCTGATTTTTAATCTTTTCGTCAGCATTTCTACCTGTCAGTTCTACACGATTCGTGGTGCTACCGGCCGTCCAGTAACCCTGACTCAGCTGGCTGATGTGGGTGCTGTAAACGAACCCACGGCTCATTGACAGACTGATCGTTGTTTCTTCTTTGGAGGGGGGAACGATTTTAAAGCTAGGAGGGTTTTTTTTTGTTTTTGTTTTTGTTTTGTTTTTTTATTTTCTGACCTTCAGGAAAGTCAGAAATATAGCGAGAACCTCTAAATCGGCAAACTCGTCTTCATGTTTCACTCGGTATGTCTCTCTCCAATCTGATTGGACCACCGAGGGGCAGCTCACTGCACTGCAACATGGAGTTGATTTAGTTGAATTTTAGGCTACACTGTGTTGTTGTTTTTATTTGTATTTTCTAACTTGATCACTTTTAATTCTCAGTGAGACTGAGGCTAATTAGCTAGTATTGCTAACTTTAAAAATGAATGTTGAAAACCTAGACCGGCTCCTGTTTGATCACTGTTTTGTTTTGATTTTGTACGACAGCTACTTCTTCTTTGTCTTTCCTCCTCCTCTCCCCCCCTCCTCCTCCTCCTCCTCCTCCTTCTTCTTCTTCTTCTTCTTCTTCTTCTTCTTCTTCTTCTTCCTCTTCTTCTTAAACCAGAATCACCTCCACGAGATTTTCCTAAACAATCCACTCTCTTCCATCTCATTGCCGGACCCTGTGATAAAAACCACATATCAACAAGGAGATTGTAATAAAGACATGCATTTTCAATCAATCAATCAATCAATCAATCAATCTATCTATCTAACAATCAATCCAATAACTACAAGAAAAAAAGAATATGAAGTTTTATGAGGAAGAGAAAAAAAAATCACATTCCTTTAAACAACGTTGTCTTTGTCGTTGTTCTTCTTTTTTGAGGTTTCTTTTTCTTCCCTTGCCTCCGTTGCCAAAAAAAAAGAAATGTTAATCTCACAAGTTTGGTGTTTTGAAAGCACTGTGATTCTTGTTCATTTGTAATTTTTTTTTTTCTTCTACTTTTTTGGTAAAAAGAAAAAAAAAAGATGAGAATAAGTAATAATTAAAACGGTATAAAACTGTCACGCCGTCCATCTTTTTAAAGTTGACAGCCCCGTCTTCACCATCCCGTCATCCTTATTACCCAGTGTGATTAAGCCGTAAAAACGTGTTACCGATGTGTTTAGTGTCACTGGCTGTCAAAAAGTCTTTCATGGCGACTTCTCTCTCTGTGTGTGTTGACTATATGCAGTATATACTGAGCTACTGTAGCTGTTTTTGTCCTTTGTCTTCTCTGTGCTCTATCTCTAGTGTGGGGGAGGGGAGAGAGGCGGAGCTTAAAGGAGAAGGGGGCGGGGTCTACGGGATGATCCTCATCTCCAAAGATGACAACTCCTTGTCTGTTTTTCTCCGTCTCTTTCCTCGTTGCCCTCTATCTGCAGTCTTAGTGAAACCAGTGGAGGTTCGTGGAATTTCGTGTTCGGTGGCCTTTGCAAAAAAGTAAAAAAAAATTTGTAGAGTCCACCTTTTCTTTCGCTGCTTCCTTTTTGTCTTTGTAAAAATCTCCTTTTTTATTTTCTAATCCTTCTCTCTTCTCTCTGCTATTGCTTTTTGCTGTTGTGTAGTCTTATACAAACCTCTTTATCTCGCTGTCTTTTCTCTCAGAGATGAAAAGATTCTTTAACTAGCTCAAAGGTTTATGGAGCCATGTTTTTGCCACTAAGGAATTCTGGGAATCAGAGTTTCCAGCTCTTGCATACAAACTATTAAATAACTAATAAATATTCACACAATATAGAAATAAATTATGATGGGGAAAAGCCTAAAGTAGCAATTTAGATGTCCTATGTCCTGGAAAAACCATAAACGCCTCAGTTGTGAAACCTTTTCCCAGAGTCCCTTGGGGCTTCTTGTGTGCATTGGGTGTATTTCATTGGTTCCCACCAAAACTTGTTGACTTCCTGCGCAAACTTCTCTCACAGGACAAACAAAGTTAAACAAGTGGTTCTAGGGCGGAGAAAAAAAAAAGAAAAAAAAAATCACAGTCGTCTTTCAGGACACATAATAAAAAACCATTTTAAAGATTTCTAAAGAAATTAAAAGAAGAAAAAAATATTTCGCACTATAAATCTATTTTTATAGGTGTTTTGGAAAACTGAACTGCATGTTTAGTAAGTTCGTCCGATGCGTTTCACGTGATCGATCCCTCGTTTTTTGTTTTTTTTGGATTTTTTTAGTCCAGCAGTTCTTGTGTTTTTTTTTTTAAAAGTCTGTCGAGCCCAAATAGGGACGAGATGGAGGCCTGTTGGAGGAATAAAGTCTGTATTGTCAAACTGACCCAGGCCTCTAATCCCTCCCGCCCCCCCCCCCCCCTCACATCAGGAAAAACAATCTGTAGCGTCTGTGCTTTCTGTGAAGAATCAATGTCTTGTTACTGCGACTAACGTGTAGAACAACAACAAAAAAACAAACCCAGGTTATGAAATTGAACAATGTGTTTCATTATTTTTGTGTTCAATAAGGGGAATGTGATTCCGGCTGCTCGATCTGTCGGTTGATTGGTGGGTCGTTTGTGGTTGAATGTTAAATTTGTCGTTTCAGGAGCACTTTGTTTCCACGCTCCTTTGGATTTTAGCATTTTCTACTTCTGGCGATTTTGCGTGAAAGCGGAGGGGGCGGGGGAGGGGCACAAATGAACGACAGGGCCCTGTTTGGTGAAGAACAGAGGATGAAGGGGGGTGGCGGCGGGGCGGGGCGGGGGGCACATATCTCAGAAGAAACCAGGAAATACACCCACATGTAACAAAAACCAAACAGCCGGTCCAAGCTGTTTCAATGTTTTTTCTGTGTTTTATGTCGAAAAATGAAAACTTTGCTGGTGATTTTAAAAACTTAAAAACCTTAATCACAGCTGCTGTCAAAAATACATAGTGTTTAAGAATTACAAATATTGAAAAATCACTTCATTTACCTGTGAAGAAACTGTGTCTGTGTTTTTAACTATTTCTTGTACAATTATACAGATTCTTTTATGAGGAACTTGGTGCCAAGTAGCTGAAATACGGGAGAGAGGGAATCTCTTATTATCAATGTTAACAGTGTTATAAAATTCTAAATACAAACAAATTAAAATATTAAAAAAGAGAAAACTATGGTACATTTCTATTTTTTGTTTTCTTTTTTTCTCCCCTCGCAGTAGAGGGGAAAAACTCATGACTAACTGATGCTAACTTTGAGTGCCTGGCTTATTTTTTATTATTATTTTTTTATTTTCAAAAGACATCTTTTTGAGTTCATTTACCATGAATAATGCTGCAAATCCGAAAATGTACATACTTCATTTTTATAGCTGTTCTTTTATAAGTTTACTAGGTTCTCATCCTTTCAGAGGAACATGTCACATACATGGTTGTCTTTCTGTAACCCGGTTTTGACCATCTTACAGGTGCCATATTCATAATAAAAGTTGCTCTCGAATTTGTTACCAGATTGCATCATTTCTTCTGTTTGATACATTCAGCCATCCCGCCCCTCGCCCCAAAAATTTGCAGACGCTGCCATATCTCGGTAAGCTGCACGTTTTTCCTGTCCTCCTCTCCTCCTCTTCTTTGGTCTTGACTTTCTTCTCTTCCTCCTCCGCTCTTTTTGTTTTCTAGTTGCTGTTCAGAATCTGTTGGCAAGGCAGTCGGAGCCTTTTGAGAAAGTAGTTGTCTGAGATTAATTAAGGTTGGTTGGACAGATAGATGGAAGAAAGTTGATGATGAACAACGCGGTGGCGGGGTGTGGTTAGCTCAGCTGCAGGGGGTGGAGAGTGGGAGGAGTGGTTCAGGGAACGGTGCCCGGCAGGTGTAATGAGCACAGCTGAGCTGGATGTGGACTGATGAGCTCTCCCCTATAAAGGGGAGCAGGGAGAAAAGGAGGCTGAGGAGGAAGCGGTTGCACGAGGACATTGGTGTATGGGCCGGGCAAATAAAAGCATTTTACACCTGAACGTACAACTGAGCGTGTCATCTGTGTCCAGGAGAGACCCCGGTAGCACCGACCTTGCTACAAACAAATATACTTTTTTTTTTTTTGTTCCTTTCACTGTGTCTCCTTGACCGTCCCCTTAATCACATCAGAGGATGTATTACGGAGCAAGGATTCCCAACTCAAAGCGTTTTAAAACCGGACAGCCGCTCGGGTACGTTTATCTACATCGGAGAGGTTGGATCAGCTGATATTGGGAACCGGTGAAATATTGGAGACGGGGATGTGTGATATGCCAACGCACGTTTTCGGGAGGTTGGGGATTTGCGCCACCGTTGAGGTCTTTCTGCCGCTGTAGTCAATAGTATTACGGTGCCATGGTACTAAAATACTCACCATGTGTTCTGGAAGGTGGATTCTCTGTAAGACTGGGTCTTGCATATGTGTATTATTTTTCTTTTCTTTTTTTGTACACAATGGTGACAATTAACCAATGTACAATAATCATTTCCAACATTTCCTAATTTCCAACTAGCTACAGCTATGAAAAGAGGCATTCGAAAACTGGCAACAAGATTAGATTGTCTTCAAGCGACGTATTTCTTTCAGTTGTCATGAAAATACGAGGTGAAGTTGTCCCAGCATCGTCTGACACGTGCTGCTGCGTGATTCCAAACAAGAAACATAAACGTTAAAGCGACGCGAAACCGCCCGTATCCGTCCATGCTCGCATAAGGCGCCCTTCCTCTTCGTTCCTGTTATTATCCTCCTCTCCCTTCTTGCCCGCAACATCTCGCCTCCGCCCCTCCTCCATGCAGCAATATGAGCAGAGAGGTCAGTCATTCGACCCTCTGAGGCCGACCAGCCAACTTTAAATATTTCACACTATTTTAAATGAGCGCACATGAATCATAGATCACAGGCAGCGCGCGCGCGCGTGTGTGTGTGTGTGTGTGTGTGTGTGTGTGTGTGTGTGTGTGTGTGTGTGTGTGTGTGTGTGTGTGTGTGTGTGTGTGTGTGTGGAGGTGCTCGAACCTGAAACTCCTTCTAATAACCTCTGGCTGTCCGTCTCCAGCGAGGAGGTCTGATGTGGAATTTAGATCCGACAGCGTCAGTCGTTCACCGGAGGCATAACGAGCGGCCTTTCATCATCGGCCGTGATGGACGGATGATGAAACAAAGCGTTAGAGATGAAAACTCGGCCCGTTTTTTTTTTTTTTTTTTTCCTTCATCTGCGCTCTCACAGGGGCTGATCTCCCTAATTCCCAACATGCACCAGAAGTCAAAACATCACAAAAACCTGTAGAAGTATTTTGGAGACACGCCGTCTCTGCCGGAGACACGATGTGACGTTTAAGTTCCTGAAGAGAAATCAGTCCTTCTAATGTTCCTACAGGGAGTCGGACTGTCTGTGCTGCTTGAAAGAGAATTCAGATTGAATTTATAATATTTATCTATATGACCGGCGCGTCTCCTCCCGCTGTGTTCTCTGTTGCATTCTTGGATATCTGAGTTCACTGCAGCACATAGTACGAATACTCACCAGAACAATGATTTCAAGATGAATCGGAGCGGTTTCAACATAATTGGATAAAAACAGAGCACAAAAACGAGAGCGAAGACAACTCGTCACGACTCCAGCATGTACTATCTGATATCAGGGTTAAGAACTAGTTTTGCTTTCAAAAACTATCGAAAGAAATTTGTGCAAAGTATCATCTAATGTTAATTTTAGGTTTTAAGACTGGACCCAATTGAAGGGGGGTGAAAAATGTAACTTACTGTGTACGTAAGGCGCCAAAATCGACTAAATCCGATCTACTAAAAACCTTCCTTTTTACAAGGTGCAGTCAAATAATTGAGAGACTGTTCTTACAGGCCAGAATAGGGATGGGCATGGAGCTCGTAGAAGCTATAACTCTCATCACTCGTTATTCCGAGTTACTTGATCAACATCAGCACCTGAGTTACACGTGTTTTTGTGATCTTTCTCCGCCGATATTTGTTGTGTTTCTGTTGCATCACTTAGCCGAACCTCTGCGGGTTGTCAGCAGCAGCAGAGAACTGAATCGTGTGTCTGCACGCAACAGTATTCGGCTTTCCTTCCAAAGAACTCCAGCTTGCTATAAAAACAGCGGCGTCAACGGTCATGCAATACTTCCCATTGGATTCGGAGTCTGTACTGCTGCACTTGACAACAGTAGCACCGAAAACCGTCATCTGTGTCCAACCCAAGTGTTCAACTCCCTTCAGAGTCTTCAGTTTGTCGAGCAGAGAATAATGAAAGCGTGACCGAGGAAGAGGCCCGAGGCCCCTCTGACCTTTGACCTGCCTGCTGCTCGCTGCTGATGGAGGAGGTGAAGCTGACCTCAGTCTCACTCCGCGGACGTCTTCGCGTCTAATGACTTATTTCATTAAAAGTGTGAAGCCATCAACGGTAATCGACCATCGCGGCGCTAACGAATGTCGGGCTGATGATGATGATGTTGATCCTGTCTGTCATTAGACCGAGAGATCAGAAGAAATGAGTTGTAAATGAACACCTCTGCTTGTTATGAGGCCTTTTTATTATTATTTTTTTAATTCCTTTGTTTTTAATATAAAATGTCGCAGTTACTTTGGCATAAAAGAAAATATTAAGATTAGTGAGTCGAAACAGATTTGGCATGCAATTTGCAATTTTTAACCCGATATGGAAACGCATCTTTTCATGGTGCCGGTAAATAAATGTTCAAACGTGACAAGGCTTGATCTTCCATCGTGCAGATGTCATCCTATTTTTTTCCAGAGAGTTACAGACTTAAGTTGTCACCTGGCAATAATGTTTGTGACATCACATCTTCAATATTTGAATGTAACCAACCACCGACAAGAAGCTGCCACAGAATTTATGCAGCCAGAGAAAATCATTTTGCTGCTTCCTTATGTGTATTCCTTAATTTATCTCTCATTCTGCTTGTTTTAATCAAACTATGATTAATTATTTATCGGTAGGTTGTAGCTGTTTATGATCGTGGCTACAGATCCTCACAGAGGTTTGTTTTTAGGTGTGATTTACTGCAAACGTTGGAAAGGAAATCTGTACCGCTAAAAGTAAAAAACAAACCAAACGACAGGTTGAGATTTATGATTTGATTAATTCACTTTATCTAAAAAAAACAACTAAGTTATTAAAGACTTGGCATTGCAGCTACAACCAACGGATGACAAGGTACAAGACAGAAAGTAGGGGGTTACAGAGAATCAGCCATTTTGTTGAGCCTCTGTTGTTACTGCAGATCATGTGGTCATCAGCAGTGAGTGACGGGGCTCTGCCAGGTTGTTGTTGGGAGGGTGAAGCTGTTCTGCATGAAAGGACGTCATGTTAAAGTTGGTGGACTCATGAATATGTGTGCTCACATACGTACTGCAAATGATGATATCTAATGAAGACGTCGTAAATGACATTGCGTTACAGCTGCCGTGCTGCTGACCTGAGCAGGTGGTATGTTCCAGTCAGGTGCCCCTCTAGCGTTTTGTCTTTCCTGTGTGTTATTTTGTTGAACTTGTTGTGGTTTTGTTTTTTCTCATCTGTTTCCTTTGTATTTTTTGGCCTCTAAATGCCCTGTTTTTTTTGCATGAACTCTGGTATACAGCGCTCCTCACTGCCACTGACATGGGATGGAGGATCTACAGGCGTTGTTAGATGAAGCACAACATTCAGGTACATGGAAAAGAGAAACGCGCATTAATATGCAAGATGAGACTTATACATAAGTGTACTGAAACATTGTGTTAGGTTTTTCTTTGACAGACTGTGTTGTTCTTCAAAACATTTGTCAACACAGAGCTGAAAGTTTTTTTTGTTGTGTTTTTTTTATTACCAGAGTGGAGCTACAGAGACATCCAGAGGCTCAACAGTGGAACTGCTGCTGAACAGGTGAGTTCAAAACATCTCAAAATATCTTTTCTTTTCTAGTTTAAATACGCCGTCAACTGTGTATGATTCCTGTTTTTGTCTGAAAAGTTCCATCTTCACTTGAAAACATAAGGTTATTTTTTTGTAATTCTTGCTTTTTGGCAGCTTTTGGACAAATGTTGCGTTGTAATGAATTTCTGCTAATTTACTGATTGTCACATTAGTTAGAAATAAAATGATGACAAGATTTTACAGACTTCATACCTGCTACTTGAAAAAATGGAAAATTCAGATGTACACCTTAATTTCATGTTTGTCCCCTGTGTGCTCATGGACTGACAACTATTATTAGGACAGATACAGGAATGATATATTACCAAATATTATGACGGGTATACATCTATGTATTTGGTATGTGTTTTCTAGGTAATTTAGACTTTTCCCAACAGAAAGTGCTTCACAGGATAAGGATGACAAAACAAGGGAGAATTAAGTGATTAAAGGAATCAAGAAAAAGCAAAATTATAAAACAAAATGTTTAGTTTAGAATTGTTAAAAAATATAGCTCATTTTGCTAATTGAATTAATGTCAAAAAATGTAAAGGCAACAAAAAATATCAAAGAAAAAAATACAACTTTGCCTCCATTCAAAATTCTATTGGATTTGTAGATCATTTTAAAAGTTAATGCCTTTTAAATGGAGCGAAGGCTGCGAGATAGTTCCGGCAGTCAAATCTAGTTGAGCCGCTCTACATCATAATCATCATGCACACATAACCTCCAAATTTGGAGGTCTATTTAAGCTCCACCACCAGCCCAGCATCTACCTGCAGGCTCTGGGGGGGTTAAGATATTGGCTCCTCCGGATGAGTGCGGAGCCCAGAGGCCAAACTCAAACTATGTTCTGCTGTTGCAATAAAAAATATATCGTACTATAGCATGTGATGAAAAAAATATAATGTATATGTAATACACATGTGGTGTGAAATATGATAAAAAATTTCAACCAAAATATAAACTAAGTTTATATTATATTTATGTAAACCATTATGAAAATGTTTTCATATTTCGGTCGATTTTTTTTGATCATATTTTGGACGACATGCTATAGTGTGACTTTTCTTTCATATTTCGGACGACATGCTATATATGACTTTTTGATCATATTTTGGACGACATGCTATAGTGTGACTTTTCTTTCATATTTCGGACGACATGCTATAGTACGACTTTTTGATCATATTTTGGACGACATGCTATAGTGTGACTTTTCTTTCATATTTCGGACGACATGCTATATATGACTTTTTTCATATTTCGGACGACATGCTGTAGCATGACTTTTTGATCATATTTTAGATTACATGCTATAAGGATGACTTCCGTTGAAATTTTGGCAGGCAACACAATAGTGCAGTTGTCAGCGTTGTCGTCTCAAAGTCTAAAGGTCCGTGATTTGATACCCACCTGGGACTTTCTATGTGGAATTTGCATGTTCCTGCATAACTAATAACCTAAAAGTAAAATATGTCGTCCAAAATATGGACGACTAACTTATGCATGTTATCATGCATGTAGTCCATCATGTCATGCACGTAATCATGCATGTAGTCGTAAATGTGACAAAGTCACACTCCAAGCAAGAACACGCAATCCTCCACAGACAGAGTTCCAAGCCCTCTATCGATTCCTGATTGTGAAATGACAACTCTAGCAATTGCAAAATTGTGCTGCCTTTATTGCATGCTTGTCTGACTTACATATCTTATATGACGTTTAAACATTTTATGGAAGGCATTCTGGTGGTGCAGTGGTTAGGATTGTTGCCTCCCAGTCAGAAGGGTCCAGGTTCTATTCTTGCCCTTGACGTGGCTTTTCATCTAAGATGTGCATGTCATCTTTTCCAGGGTGAGTCTTGAACCGGGCACCTTCTGACTGGAAGGCAACAACGCCAACCACTGCACCGCTGATTGCTCTTCAATAACATGTTTAAAAGTCATACAACTCAGTCAAGCATGCAGTGCAGCCAGCAAAATGGTCCAGGCCGAGTCTCGAACGTGGAACCCTCTGACTGGCAACAATACCAACCACTGCACCGTTGTCCACTTTTCCATACCATGTTTAAAACTCATATAAGTCGGACAAGCATGCAATAAAGGATGAAAAATGCTGCAGATCCAAGCCAGCGTTGTCATCTCACAATAAGGAGTCTCTGGGCTCGATAGGCCTGGAACTTTGTGGGTGGAGAATTGCATGTTTTACATTTGGACTAAATTGAATGTAATGTTTTGGAAAACATTATGGACAGGTGGGAATTGAAATCCTATAGTCATCATATTATGGACATCATATGCTGTAGTTGACTTTTTGATCATATTTGACGACATGCTATAGTGTGACTTTTTGATCATATTTCGGACGACATGCCATAGTGGGACTTTTTGATCATATTTTAGACGACATGCTATAGTATGACTTTTTGATCATATTTTAGACGACATGCTATAGTATGACTTTTTGATCATATTTTAGAGTCACATGCTATAGTAGTATGACTTTTTGATCATATTTTAGACGACATGCTATAGTGTGACTTTTTGATCATATTTCGGACGACATGCTATAGTATGACTTTTTGATCATATTTCAGACGACATGCTATAGTGTGACTTTTTGATCATATTTCGGACGACATGCTATAGTATGACTTTTTGATCATATTTCGGACGACATGCTATAGTGTGACTTTTTGATCATATTTCGGACGACATGCTATAGTATTACTTTTTGATCATATTTTAGACGACATGCTATAGTGTGACTTTTTGATCATATTTCGGACGACATGCTATAGTATGACTTTTTGATCATATTTCAGACGACATGCTATAGTGTGACTTTTTGATCATATTTCGGACGACATGCCATAGTATAGTATGACTTTTTGATCATATTTCGGACGACATGCTATAGTATGACTTTTTTTCATATTTCGGACGACATGCTATAGTATGACTTTTTGATCATATTTTAGACGACATGCTATAGTATGACTTTTTGATCATATTTCGGACGACATGCTATAGTATGACTTTTTGATCATATTTTAGACGACATGCTATAGTATGACTTTTTGATCATATTTTGGACGACATGCTATAGTATGACTTTTTGATCATATTTTAGACGACATGCTATAGTATGACTTTTTGATCATATTTCGGACGACATGCTATAGTATGACTTTTTGATCATATTTTAGACGACATGCTATAGTATGACTTTTTGATCATATTTCGGACGACATGCTATAGTATGACTTTTTGATCATATTTTAGACGACATGCTATAGTATGACTTTTTGATCATATTTTGGACGACATGCTATAGTATGACTTTTTGATCATATTTTGGACGACATGCTATAGTTTGACTTTTTGATCATATTTCGGACGACATGCTATAGTATGACTTTTTGATCATATTTCGGACGACATGCCATAGTATGACTTTTTGATCATATTTCAGACGACATGCTGTAGTGTGACTTTTTGATCATATTTCAGACGACATGCAAAAAAACACTCAAGAAACCAAATTCTTTTGAACGAAGAGCGTGTATTCAATACATCTGTAAACATCACCTGACAGTTTCAAGAACGTTTCAAAATTTACAAGACTGAGTCTCGTCGTCCCGGTCAGGCTGCAGTCCAAATGACACATCACTTTTAAAGGTTGTGTACGTTGCCAGCGAGTGTCATTGTTTCAGGACAGCGACTCGAGCTCAATAACGTCTCTGAAGAGCCGTTTGAATGGAGCATCAATAATTCATCCTCTCATACGCACACTCGCTTTGACAGGAGCTTCACATGCTGCCCGTCAAATCTGCTGCGTCAGTGGAATCAGTCTCCTATTTGTCCTTCTCCAACTGTGGAGGATAGATCGTGGCCATTTTGGAGTTTTAAGAGCAAAAAAAAAACATGGACGATTAAATACAGGAAGAAAAGTTAGTCAGGATTCAAAGAAAAGTCAAAGGTCAAACTTTTTCTAATAATTTGTATGTATTAAGTCAGAAGTTTAACTTATATTTATCATGACCACGTTTTCTTCTTTTGTTTTGTCTTCCGCAATAATCAGATCACAGTGATGCCAGTCCCTTTCATGTAACACAATTCATCAATAATTCAACAGTTAATTTATCCAATTTGTGTGGAATTGTAATTTACTTCCTTTTAAATCATTCCATCACAACTGAGTTCAAATTGCAGAGCAGAATTAACAATTAGGTACTGTGAAATCACTTGTTTCTGATCCAGCCCTCGTTAGTTGGTGGATATTCAGATATCTAATTGTAAACATCTCTCGGTGTGTGTGTGTGTGTGTGTGTGTGTGTGTGTGTGTGTGTGTGTGTGTGTGTGTGTGTGTGTGTGTGTGTGTGTGTGTGTGTGTGTGTGTGTGTGTGCCGCCTTCTTAAGGCTCGTGAACACCACCCTAAACACTAGTCACACGTCTAAAAGAATCACGTCTCTCTGTCAACCTCAAAGTTTCCCTCGAGCTCTCTTCTTTTGCTCATTTGGAGTGAGCTGAAGTCGAAGCTCGGAAAATAAAAATGAGCAGGCCGCTGCTTTCCCGCTGTCTCAGTAAAAATCAGCATAAACATGGCGAGAAGCGAGGAAACTCCAGAGCAGCGGCTCATCACCCGAACTCGTCGTTGCTCAGGTTTCGGCAGCAGCGCAGGCAGGTCGGTCTCTGGAGCAACTGGAGAACGCGAGTTCATCAGTTGAAGAGTGGAAAGCACCTCGACCCCTCTGGAGTTCCGGACAGACTCAAACTTCTTTCTTTACTTTCAGCTTTTCCAGCAGGAATCTCTCCTGCAGTTTGGAGGTCAACCACCAGGCGGCGACGTCTCCTCACGGACAGCTGGAGCTGCTGCCCTGCTGCCCCATCGACGCTGAAACACAGAAGAGAAATTTCAGTCACGGGATATAAACACTGATCATCATTGTATGAAGCTGAATTAAGTCTGATTATAATGTATATTTTTCTGCATGTGCCGACTAAAAAGCAAAGACAGTCTGCTGGAGCCAAAAAAAAACAACACTGTTTTGACAACAGAGTTGGCTACAGCTGAGTGGCTTTGACGCGAGCTGGTCTGGGCTTTGTTGACAACTAATGAGATGCGAGAGAATAATTGTGTGTGTTTGTTTGTACCTGTCAGGTCTCTGAAGCGCCTCTTGGCCTCGGCTCGTTCCTCACAGTCAAAATACCAAACTGTGATGGCGTACCTGAAACACAAACAACAACAAATCTCAGCATGTTGGTATTCTGTACATTGCATTCTGTACACGTATCTTTACATTATTATATTTCTGGTGCATTATTTATAAAAACTGTGACAATATTTTGTCATACTCTGTACTGAGCTTTTTTTTTTAAATTATTATTATTATTATTTTGTTAATTGTTGTGTTTATTTTCTATTGATAAATATTTATAGAGCTGATTTTGTACTTTTATTGTGTATTTACTGTCCCTGTGCGATGCTTGGATAATTGAAAATGTCGTTTCACATTTACACCAGCAGGTGGTGCCAACTGTCTGCAAACAGAGGTTTTCTTGTAACATCGCAGAGGTCCAAATTCAATTACCACACAACTCAAGTGTACCAATATGCGAGTGTACTAATTAACTGAGACACAGCCGAAGTTTAGCTACTGAATTTCCCCGTTGCTCTCTGTAAATTAAAAATATCCATCTTAATGAGGTTATGTATCCGTTATTTGGTTTGTTGTTTCACATAAATATAGAAGGCAGCAGATAAATCATGAGGTAACTAGCTCGGCAGATGTCAGCTGGTGGGAAGAACTGATAACTTCTTGATTAATTAGTGGTGATTGATTGATTGATTGGTAGGTTGGTTTTACCTGGTGGCGTACGAAGGCTGCACCTCGTGCGGGTTCCTGCGGTCAGACCAGAAGAAGAGCAGCCGGTCGAACAGCGGCTGGATGTCAGCCACGTACGACTTCCCCTCCGGAAAGATCCTGAGGATGCCGCCGTGCTCCTGATCGACAGCAACACACACACACACACACACACACACACACAAAAAAAACAATTATTACCACATGTTCTTGTTATTAAATCTGAAAATGTAAACTTGAACTCCTGAAAATCATTTGGATATATGTTTCTGATCGCTTCCTCTGATGTCATCAAGTCAAGGTGATGTCACACATTTCATATCAATATCATCACAATGGCTTTTACAAAACCATCAAAGTCATAAACATCACGATTTATTCAAAGTCTCACCACCTGACATGATCTCTTATTAATGAAAATTAAAAATGAAAAACAAGTCAAAGGTCAAACAGAGGACAGCGCGAGGTGAAACACACCTTGGCGTTCCAATTCTTGTTGAGGTAGTAGATGCAAGTGATGCAGCGTCCGTCAGTGTTGGGGTTGTCCACGTGTTTGACGTAACCCGCCCCGTTTCCCGGGTAACACGCCACCATCGCCTAAAGTCACAGAGAGAGAGAGAGAGAGAGAGAGAGACGTTTGATTAAACATCAGGGTCACACCTCCAACAAAAGACACTTTACACGTACGTACGTGTGTGTGTGTGTGTGTGTGTGTGTGTGTGTGTGTGTGTGTGTGTGTGTGTGTGTGTGTGTGTGTGTGTGTGTGTGTGTGTGTGGACACGGCTGCTTCGAAGCACACAACAGCAAACCAACAGGACACCAAGTAAATAAAAACAATATTAAGACAAAAAGTACATTTACTGAAGTGCTTTGAGGTGCTTGTACTTTTGTTTTTATGCCTCCTTATACATCTTTACCATGATATTAAACAGGTGAATATTGTACAAGAGATTATATAAGATTTTGTTTAGTTGCGAATTCAACTATCCATCAAAATGTACAAGCCGAGCTGAAACGACGACAATGTTCAGCTGATTGACAGAAAATTATTCTGCAAAAATGCCATGAATAATGTTAACATTAAAAATAATAATTTTTTTTTTTTTTAAAGATTTCAGTTTTAAAGGTTATAAAGTCTCAGTCTCTTTAATTAACTGTCAGAAACATGAACAATTTAGCTTCTAAGATGAGAACTTGAATCATACAGAGAATGAATTTACGACTTTAGTAAACTGGAAACTTTTTCCAAACGGGGCGGAGGAGTGTATGTTTGTGTGTGTGTGCGCGCGTGTGTGTGAGGGGGTGGAGGGGAGTTGGGGGGTTGGAGGGAGGTTCCCCGCCTGTGTCCCTTCCCTGTAGCGCTGCGACCTTTCGACCGGAGGGGGAAGCGTGTGGTGAGCCAAGAGCGGCACACGATTATCGGACATGAGACTGTCAACAAAAGCTCAAACTGTGGATTTCCTTCCACCAAAAACAAAAAGCAGCTTCCACAAACAGCTGATTCCCTGCTGCTCATTTCACAGGTTCAAAACGGAGGCATTTAGTATTTCTGTATACAGTGAACCCTCGCTATAACGCGGTTCACCTTTCACGGTCTCGCTGCTTCACGGATTTGCACCGTGCATTGAAATCACATTACGACTATATGTAACGTAGATATATTTAATGTCCAGTTCTATCTATTTCAATTGTAAAATAAAGGTTACTACTTCACGGATTTCGCCTATCACGGTTTCTATTTGGAACGTAACCCCCGCGAAAAACGAGGGTTCACTGTATATTCATTTTATCAACCAGAGGCTGTTTTATTGTAGCTTTGACTACTTTTAAGGAGAAAAAAAAAACTAAACAACAGCAGCTAAATATGAGTCCTCAATTTTTGTGTGCAACTGTGCTGCAGGAAAACCGACCAACAATTTGGGCATCACTTTGATTTGCTCATTGACCCTTTTTAAAGAGAAAACTCCATAACCACAACCTATTTATGACTTTACTGATGTCGGCAGCACCGCCGACAACCTCACGACATCCTCTTTCCTCTGTAGAGCTTTTATGGTGAAACACCTCTTACTGTGAAACAAAAGCAGGCGGAGAAGACTTGCACACGCCATTCAGTCTCCCATCCTGTTCACTTCCTCCTCTTTACGATCATCAACAAACACGCCACTTTATACAGGAAGGGCACCGCGTAGATTAACTCCTAAATAAATAGATGGGACCCTGAACACCTCCAGTAACTTCACGGACGTCTGGGTTCACACACACACACACGCACACGCACACGCACGCACACAAGGGGAACCTTCAACGTGAAAGTCACTCTTTTACAGCTCTTATCGTGAAGGGGTCGGGGGAGTCGTGCCCCCCATGGGTGTGCGTGCGAGACACTTCAGAGCCGAGCCCCCGACCCCCCCCCCCCCCCAAGCGTTGATAAACCGCGGCTGACCTGCCGTCGACACCACAGGCGGTCAGCGCTGAGGAGGAAGCAGCAAAGAACAGTTTGAAAAGCATGCAAGTTTGTTTACATGCCACCTCCACAAACACACACTTCTTCATCATCATCATCATCGTCGTCGTCGTACGGCTGAGGTCCTGTGGAGTTCAAAAAAAAGTGTGTAGGAAATAAAGGAGGAGGCGGGGCGGGGAGGAAACGATACACTGTCGGGGGGGGGGGGGGGGGGAATAAAGGACTCAAAACAAAACGCCTGCGAGAGCCGTGTCGAATTTCAGCTTTATCTCATCCGTGTAGCGGTGAGGGGAGGAGAATGGGGAGAGAGGGGGGGGGTGGGGGGGGAGCACGCGGAGGTCTGTGCAGTTGTTTGGCACGTTTCCAGCCGGCTGACGGTTTAATGACAGAGCTACGTGTGGATCGTGAGGCTGCAGTCTGTCTGCAGCTTCGGTCCAGCACCAGACTTCCTGCAGAGTTCACCCGATTTAATTTGAGATGATTTGATGCAGCTCGGAGCGCAAATCAGTGTCTACTAACAGGTCAAAGAGTAAAAAGCAGACACCGAGGCCGACAGTTATTCTTTCACTCAAGAACTGATTTGACATTTCAAATCATAATTCTGGCAGCACCACACAGCTGTGTGTAACACTAACCCCCAATGTTAATACTTCATCAAATTACCTTCACCAATGAACGGATTACTGAACAGACCAGAGGACCAGAGCCTTCAATATGAAGTGACTGTCAATTAAAACACGACGGAGACTGAACTGGTCAAAAGAAACGCAAGACGAGCAAAAACAAGTCCAAATGAGCACAAACTGACCTGCAGTCAGCTTTATCAGCAAATAACAATCTGGAATTACAGGATTTTTCTCATATATTGTCTGAAAAATTTCTTTTGAATTACATTTTTATTGGAGGAGAACACAAACACGCAAACTTCAGATGGCTACAAACGTTTTACAGTGACATGTGTAGTTGTTGGTGCCCTCGAGGATTTAATATTACGAGTTATAAAAAGTGACGGACTGAGAGTTTAAAATCTGGTCAGACACGTCTACTTTTAAAGTTGTTGTTTTTTTTTTTGTTTTTTTTTAAACAAACCTCGGGCAGTTTGCTTGTGTTTGAATAACATTTAACATCTGATAAGTTTTGAATTTGACAAAAGAAACCAACGTAAACAACGTTTTACTATCAGCACCATCATGTTACCCGTTTTAGTTTTGCTGAGAAGGTTTTGTTTGTTTTATGCAGAACTAGAAAAAAAACAGTTCTCATCCACAGTCTGCAAATTTTGTGTATGTTCCTGTATGAAGACAAAAGCTTCTTATCCTGCTGATCTTTGCATAGTTCATTCTCCTGCATTATCTCCACTACCTGTGTGTGTATGTGTGTGTGTGTGTGTGTGTGTGTGTGTGTGATCCTATTGTAACTCAGCTGACCTATTTTCATGTGAAGTTCTATCTGTTTATACACACAGCGATGCGATAAGGCTTTACTGTACATGTGAGGATTGGGAGGACATGCTGGGAATATGCGCGTGTGCTTTTGTGATGATACTGTAAGTGGGTGTGTCCGTGGGCGAGCGAGCACTGCCGTGCGCTAAGGAGGAGCGAGGGAGTGACTAATTGAATAAGTGGGAGAGTGTGTGCGTGTATACGTGAGAATGTCCACTGCGACGTCTGTGTGACTTTATACACACACACTCGCACATGGACAGGAGTGGGTGTATTTGTGTGTGTGTGTGTGTGTGTGTGTGTGTGTGTGTCTCTCTTTCTGAGGAATAATGTTCTCGTGTGGACATTTCTGGAGAGACATTTTGCTCGTCGTCGATTTGGAAGATGTTCTCAAAAGGCTGTTTGAGGATTAAGATTTAAGGTTAAGGTCAGAATTAGGTTTTAAGTTAGCATCGTGAAAACCCGAGTTCAGACCGATGCTAATATTGTTGGGTTTTTTTTGCCAATAAATACGAAGCGGACCAACAGCATGCGTGTGCAACACCATGATGTGCACCGAGTGAATACTTTTAAGTAACGTCTCTTGATCAACATCAGCACCCGAGTTACACGCGTTTTTATGACCATCGGCGCGTGAACGTTTGGTATGTCAACATGGACCTGAAACTCAAACTCAGAATATAAATATTCTTCAGAACACAGTAGGGATTTATAGTCTAAAAAAAAAAATAATCTCCAATTCCAGCAGGTGTTTTTCTCAGGAACAGTTCTGCATTCCTGTTAAAAGTACAGATTTGTCTTCTCTGTATTGAACCCTCCACACACCATCAGCTCGTCCGCCAGTACGATTAATCAACACGGGTGCGCGCGGCGGACGCCCGGAGGACCTGAACTGCTCCAGTAAATTTCCTGCCCCTTCCTGAAGCGCGCGTTATGGTTTCTAAAGCGTTGGCTCCAGGCCCAGAGCGGGTCACTGGACTGCTAATCCAAGACTCCAAACCGCAGCACAACTTTAATATCACCAAATGCTCTCAGCAACTAACGTAAACAAACAGGATGTACTTTTTAAAGCTGAAAGGATCCTTGCTGGTTTACGTTTTGTCACGTACGACGTCTGCTGCCGGTTTAAGTCGTGTGTTCTCAGTGTCGGTGCTGTTATTTCACTCATTTATTTATTGTGTAACTGTAGAGTTTTGGATGAATAAAGTATATTTTAAACTTGAGCTTGAGCTTGTTGACAGTGAAAACAAAATGAGGCAAACTGGAAAAACGCTATTATATATATATACATACATACATATATATATATACATTTTTTTTTTTTAGAGGTGAACTGTCCACCTTCGCATTACATAAACAAAGAAAAAAAGAGGTAAAATATCTGATGTAGTGAATGTAATTAAAGAGTCTTTTGCATAACATAAGGTAGTAGATATTAAAGTATTCCTATTTTTTCAGGCATATGATGTAAAGGCCTTATACACCCCTGAGCAACATCACCTGAGTGATGTGATTATTTTGTCCGACTAAGGCTTTTCTCAGGACTGTAAGACCGACCTCTCAAGCAGTCCTTAATTAATAATAATAATTTATTTAATATTTTTTTGCTGGTCTTTGGTGAATCCATCCATCACAGTGAAAGCGGATTATCAGACTGACGTCAATCTACTTTACCCATCGAGTCTTGCTGCATAAAGTCAAACAACTTCACCTTAAGGGTACTTTTATATCCTTTTTTTTTTTTTTTTTTTTTGGTTGTAATCACAAAGTCAGCATTTGTTTGTCTCATGTCTGCAAATAAGCGGGTTAGGTTCTGTGTAATTTGGACCCTGCAATTTGAAGAAAGGTAAAGATTATTATTAACTTTAGTTGGTTTAAAGGTCATTAAAAATCCACGTGCGTAAAATCTCTAGCCAACTTTCTGCAAGAATTAGTTATTTTTTCGTCATAATATTCTGGATTTCCAGATTTGATGCTATTACCTTGGACCTCTCCCGGATCGCCTTGCTCGCGAGCCGGCTCGCGCACACGGAGATCAGCTTGTCGATTAAGTTGAGCAGGAAGCTGATCGCCTCGCAGCCGCGCTCCGACCCGGTCACCCAGGCGATCTTGTCCCCGCGGATGCTCCTCCGGTGGATGCCGGGGACGGAGCCGGCCAGCCGGCCGTCCTGCAGGGCTCCGGAGCGGTGCATCTCCTGCACCTGATCCAGCACGGCGCCCCCGGCCAGCTCCCCGAGGAGTCCGTCCACGTAACAGAACCCACAGGACAGCAGGGCCGGGACGACCCGCTCCAGAGCCAAGCGCTCCAGGTCCGCGTCGGCTCGGTGCTCAATAAAAGGCATTTTACAGATGGTGGCAATTTGGGAATAAATTCAGGCTGAAACTGAGGGAGTCGCGGGCTGAAAGTTCTTACAGATCAAAACTGTTGATTTCACGAGTGACCAAAGAAAAGTCTTCAGCTGTCAGTGACGGTTTGGTTGACGGCTGAACTCACTCGCTGAAATTCGATAACATGACAGAGTTCAGTTAATCTGAGTGCCTGTACTCACGTTATCACCGAGCTCTTATTAAGGCTGCAGCACCGCCAAGTCAGCGAGCATGCAAAAGCACACTTCCGGTTATTAATTTCACAATAAATGTCTTACTGAGCTGAGACAAGTTGCCCATTGCTTTCTTGCATAGTATGCCACCTCTCTCCCCTATCTTCGTTACAAAAAATCTACATATAAATAATAATATAAAACATGTCCCTAGTAAAAGTGTGCAAATTTGTTAAGCTGCAAAAATTAACTTTCTAATTAATGAATTCTATATTTAGGACGCTAGGGAGAACAGAAGAAAATAAATCAATAAATAAGCATTAGATAGATAGATAGATAGATAGATAGATAGATAGATAGATAGATAGATAGATAGATAGATACTTTATTAATCCCCAAGGGGAAAGTCTTTTGCAGGAACCATGGTGACACAAAGCATTATTTTGAATTATTTCTTTTAAAAAAAATGACTAAAGTAACTGCCATAAGTCTTTTTTCACATGTATTCTATTTAACACTGCACTCATAACGATTAATACATTGAAAACCAAATATTGACCAAGTTAAAATATAACAAAAAAAAATCTGATTCAAGTTTCTCCAGTGTAAACTTTAGCCACACTTGTCAGTTTTATTGAAACGTTGAATGATGTAATTTTTGAAGTTGTGTTTCCTAAATAATTAATTCAATTCAACTTTATTTATATAAGCGCCAAATCACAACATAGGTTATTTCATGGCACTTAACACATTAAAGTCCTTACAGCAAGACTTTACAATATTATACAGAGAAACCTTAATAATTCTTAATAATATAATTTTTTTTTTTTAATTTTTAAAGTATTTTTGTTTTACATTTGTTCCTTGCCAATACAAAATTACATATTTTAGGATTTAACTTGAAACAGTTGAACGTGAACTTTTACCGATGAAATACATTTGGGATTTTTATTAATTATCTACTTAAACCCCAGATTCTCACAAATTGTCATCCACCTTCGAGCGACAATCGTCTTTTATCTTGAAAGAGCGCTCACCTACTTCCGGTCATGCTGCGGCTGCTTTGCAGTGGAGGCTGAGTGAGTGTGAGAAGAGTGTGAGACGTGCCGAATGTGATGTTCCCGGTAAGGGGAAGGGGGGGGGGGGGGGGATGTCCTCCTGTCCGCAGGACAGAAGTGGGGCCTCCCCGCTCCTCTTCATAGGAACCCGGTTTCTTGTGTCCAGTTACGTCACGTGTTCTTTTGCATTATGTCAAACATTTTCACTGGATTTCTGCCAGAAAATAGATGAAATAATTTGTCGTTTTTAATCACAGCGACACGAGCTGCACGTGCTGACAAACATGAATCCCGTTAACAACAAGTTATTAAAACGTTTTGTCGTTTTAATTGATACACGGCACAATTTCTGAATTTAAATAAACAGAAGTTAAATCTGCTCTGTGGCGGATCCGCGCGCTGGGTGTGCCCGCCGCCATTGACAACTCCGTGGGTCGCATGTAGCCCTCGCGCTCCATCCAACCCACGCGGAAGTAAACAGTGAACACCTACTAAACCACGCGCAAGGGAAAAGACTGAGAGCAGCTGATAAGAATTGATCGTTATAATGATACTGATTAACAACAAGAACATGTTGGAAAACAAACTGAACACGAGTACTTTGTAAACTAATGACAAACTCCTGTGGATAATCAGAGTTGAATTCATCTGGTAACTATTTTCAATTTGAATTATTAAAGTTATGTTAACCTTTGTGAGACTAAATCATGTGTCGTAAAACACTGGAGACCCATTTTATACCTTAAATCACTCAGGATAATCCCTTGCTGCAGGTCTTAAATATAAATAGTGTTCTTCCTGTCTCCAAAGCACCTTATTTATTGCTGTACAAGGAGTGATCACACAGTTCAGAGACTGTTTATGCTGCATGCAAAAAAAAAAAAAAGGGCGCAGCATAGTGACGTACACGGAGTCAGGAGAACGGAACAACCTCTATGAAAAACAAACGTGTTTTTGTGACCACTGGTATGTGTACATTTACGATTTCCCCATGCACTCCATACTTGAGCAGAGAGCGCACACAGGAAACGTGTGTAATTCAGGTGCTGATGATGTAACTGCAGCTGAACGAAGATCCCAGCTACCACACCAAGTAACAACCAAAACAACAAAAAAAGAACATTTAGTCCAAGTAACTCAGGAACAATACTGGGGAAAAAAAATTTCCACTGTGAGGCTTTTTAAAAGTTGTGAAAGTATTCTAACATATTTCACATCTTCGGAAACTGAAATCTCCACTATAATTCAAAATGAAATTGTGTGGGTTTATATAAAGATTGGCTGCGAATAAGAGCATGCGTGACACAGTCGGTGAGGTCTGAGCAGGAGAATTTAATGCTGACAGGGCTGTTTGTACGTGAACAATTACGGGCTTCAAACGTGAGACAACCCGTCGTGATCGAGGGATTCTAAAGCTTTATAGAGATTGTAGAGTCTCTTTCTTTCTTATTCTGCAGCTGCAAACTGTCACACAAGTTTATTTTTTTGTAATTGATTAGTCATGAATGTATGGGTTTGGAGGAAATAAGTTAAATCCCTATAATGATTCATGCTCCTCTGGATATAAATAGTTATAAAGGCACTATTTTTGTCAGGGGCATGATATAACAAATATTAAAGTCATTTTCCTGCTGTCATTTTAAAAACGAAGTTTTCAAAACATCCTTAGAGGAACACACTATAAAATGTGGGGTTTTTTTTTTTGGGGGGGGGGGGCCTTCTGTAAGACACGGTGTTACAGCTACTAACCTCCCCTCTGATCTTGTGCAGGTTACCGTAGGTGACAGTGATCAGTTTGTCCATCCTCGACAGCAGGTAGCCGATGTTCTAGCAGCCCGGCTCTTTCTCTTCCACCCGCACGATCTGATCCTGCGACGCACGGCCGCCCGCTGGCCAACTCACCATCCTGCATCTGACCGGTGCGCCGGAGCTCCCAGACCTGCAGAATCCAGTCCTTAATTTTAATCCCAGGAAAGTTGTCAACGATGCCGTGCGAGTTAACGCATGGGACGATGTGGTGCAGCACCTACCTGTGGCTACTGCGGTACCTCCGCTCACTACATCTGGGGAGGTGGGGGGTGGGGGGGGGGTGCTTCATGGGAAGGGCACAGACGTGGACCCTGGCCCCATCCATCCCAGCCAAGGCCCGCGGATCCATTTCCAACTGTGACCCCCCAACTTCATCTGGGGCTCCAACCGCAGTCTCATCTGCTCGATCTGAAGGGTAGACTCTATTCCAGACTCAAAAAAACAGCTTGGTCCGAGTTTGTTGACAGTTTTCACCTTGAAGAGAAGTGAGAATGAGTTACACGATGTAAAAATTATTTAAAAAATAAACAGGTTTTAGGGAGGTAATGTCTCTGTGCAGGTTTCAGAAAGCTCCAGGAAATAAGTGGACATCGAGTTACTGAGTGTTACGTATAATTTGTCAAAACTTTGATAGTGTTTAGTACCGAAAATTACAAAAAAAAAAAAAAAAAAAGGATATTAAGGAACAGGTGGTTTGTTGGGATTACTGTCATATGTCAATTAAATCAGCAACAACAATGATAATAGATTAATAGTTCTTTAAGAATGTGAGGATTTACTGCTTTTCAGTTTCCCACTGTTTGGTTATTTTATGGACCGATGTATTAATGAAGAAAAATCAAATCAATTAATGTGTAATAAAAAAAAAAATAGCTTGTAGCCACACTGTAGTTATTGTTTTTATTATAATTATGTTTTTTTTTTTTTTTTTTTTTTTACTGTAAATGTTATTAGTAGTTTATAATATTGTAAAGTCTTGCTGTAAGGACTTTAATGTGTTAAGTGCCATGAAATAACCTGTGTTGTGATTTGGCGCTATATAAATAAAGTTGAATTGAATTGAAGTAGCGTTCAGTGTGCATCAGTAGTAATTAATCGCATCTCGGCATCGTTACGGACACTCACTGACCCCCGCCTGTTGCATTCAGGGACATCCAGGGAAGAAATTACACCGTATCTGATGACCAAACCATTTATAAAGGACTCGCTCGTCAAATCGATACCGCAGCTGAAGGCCGAGCGCCCACCCACTCGCTCCCGGCGCTTCATGTCTGAGGAATGTGTGCAGACGTGAGGCAGCACACAGCAGCCAGCTTCCTGCTGCCACATGAAACGGTGATGGGGTGAAAGAAGCGGTGCCAGCTCAGCCTCGGGGCCCGGCGTTAATCAGCACAGTGACACCCGGTAACGCCACCGCCATGAACTGCAGATTAGGTTTTTGTTAACATTATGTTTTGGTTTTTACAACACACTTATTGTGGTTTTTTTGGGGGGTTGGAGTTTCAGTCTAGAAGCAGACTTAACCAAAACAACACACTATCACTCTAATCATGGCTTCTATTAAAATTGTGCGTTTTTCTTTTACTAAACTTTTGTTGTATTTAAATGTGCTATATAAATAAAACCGACTTGATCTTCAACAGCAACTGGGCAGGTGTACACAGGTAATAAAAATTAAAAAAAAAAAAAAAATCAAGGCACAGCCATGACAACATAACAGTAAGTGAACTGTCTGAAATGTGAAATATGGAAACCACACAGCCATCCAAAATGCATGCATCTGACAGTCTGAAATTTGTTTTTACCATTAAAGTGCTCATAATGTTGCATTAAAATATGTGCATATATAGTAGTTAGCTATTAAATCTGATTCTAATTGCTATTAATGAGTCAAAAAGGTTTCCGGGGTTGCACAGAGAGACCTGATAAGATCTGATTCAAAAAGAAGTGTAAACAGTATGTTTAGTGTGATGTTGTTGTTGTTTTTTTTTAGTGCTTCCGATGATGTCGGTTCAAACTTCAGTCAGCAGCTTGTTGTGCGTACGTGAGAGCAGCTTCATCGCTCCGAGTTAACCAGTAACCAGACGCGTGTTTCCTCTCTGATCCGCTGCCAGGGAGAGAAGGAGGACCGACTCCTTGGCAGAGTGCGTACGTGTTGTCGTTCGAGAAATAAATCCCCGAGGTTTACTTTCTAGTTCAGCTGCTGTGTTTCGAAGGGTGGCGGTGACTCAGGAGAATTCGACTGCGGCCGGTAGATCTGCAGATGATCAGTAGATTATTGATTTATGATCACTCTTCTAATCCTACAGCCATTAATCTCGCCTGCGAAGCGTCGGACGTTCACGGCGCCGTGGGAGGTGATGGGTTTGTTTTGCGAGGTTCGTTCGCGCGTGCAGGCTGGGTGAGACCAAAATAACACCCGACAACCTGCTGCCGAGTCTTCGCATAAAAACACGTCAGAGTTAATCAGACATCTGTGAAGCGTACAAGATGCAGTTCTCTGTTGACACTGTCAGAGAATTAGGCCTCATAAATAAAACGTCTAATCCAGGACACCTGCACTTAATGTAGGAGTCTGAAGACATTTCGTGTCTCATACAAGAGGCTTCTTTCGTTCTGACTAACTGGTGGGAGGATCCCGGGTATTTACCTTTTTATCAGGGCTGTTCATATCACATCATATCAGCTGATGTCACAACAGTCACTGGAGATGCTGAGTCACAGGAAGCCAAGGGTGAATACATCTCCTGGGAAGGAATAAAAGGACCGGGTTAAGTGGAATCATGGAGTCTGTTCACATTTGGCAGTAACATGCGACCTGGGTGGATCTGATCACAAGTAGTCGGCTGCAAGTACAGAATAATTCAAGTGGCGGAACAGACGTTTCAGGTGGCGAATTACAAACTCGAGTGTTCACAGCGGGGAGGCGAGATCTGATCACAACTGGTCACTCAAGACACATGTTGGTGCCAGGTGGAAATAGCCAAGTGATAGACCCTCTACTTTAACAGAGAGGGGACTTCTACTCTGACAATATTCGACTCCAAAATATAAATAGTCAACAAGCAAGTCGCAATTTTGTTTAAAAAAAAAACAAATAAAACAACTAACGACATATTTCTCATGCTACTGCTAGAAATCAATTCAGATCTTAAAATATTACTCTTTTAGAGCTTTAACAGTGCTGCCTTTAAAAGGTGCCTCGTTGTTTTGAGTGTTTATGCATTTATTTGATATTTTGTATGACTTCTATTAATGCATATCATATGCATATATTAATTCATGTACACTTGAATAAAAAAAATCAATAAAGATGGTGTAAAAGTTGCTCACAGGCAGAAACAGAAAGCAGTTTTGTTTGCTGTCAACAAGCCATAACGATGAGGAAAGCTGCTCGGTTAGAAATGTCGGATACGTGACGTAAAACTGACAGGACAAGGTCCATTAAGTTTCCCGTGTTGTTTGGGCTCGTTTTACATAAAGTGGCTGTTACCTGTGCAGGCCAATGAAGCCGTCTTAACAAAATCAAATGAACTTGGAACTACGAACCGCTCTGAAGGCCGGACGGACTTCCGAGCGACATTCGGGCGGAATCTTCCTCAATACAAGTCGATCCGAAGGAACTGAAGCGGAGATTTTTCTCTTCCTCTTGACAAATCAAAGCCAAAACAAAACGGAGTCAATCATGGCGTGTAGTTTCTTCTTCTTCGGTGGGAAGTGCTGCTCGGCAGTGGTCAGCGGTACATCTTGTTTGACGGTCAAAAAAGAAAAATCAGGTTTACTCTACCTGAAAACAAAGTAATGCAGCAGAGATGCTCATCTTTCGGAAGATTGAACCGTGAAATGTTGAAAATTACCCAAGCAATGTCCAAAAATGTATTTTATATTCTAATAATGGGTTGTCACATTAATATTACTTTTAAGCTCCTCGTGTTTTGCATGTAAAAACTAGTAGTTATGGCTGTCAAATCATTGTAGAGGAATTCAAGTTTAAAGTAGCAAAGAATCAAAATACTCAAATAAAAACGCTAGAACCTGTAATTTGTACCCAAGCACAGTATTTTTGTAAATGTTGTTAGACTCCTTCAGAGGGCAGATTTGATCCCAAATCACTTTGAAAACATACTGTTCTTTGTTATTTGACTTAGTAATTAGCATTGCAAAGTTCCTCTTTTATGGGGGAATAATTATGATGAAATAATAGAGCTTTGCTTGTTTTTGTTTGTGACCAGTATGTTCTCTGTCCTGGCATTAGTCTTGTCTGCGTTCAGGTCACAGAGCAATTTGACCCAAGGAAACCAAAAACACTCCCATCTAGTGTCTAACTTTGGGAAGTACAGGAGGGGGAATAAAATCTGATTAATGCCACATGACTGCCTGAACTTAGTGACAATATCCCTTTAATGATTTCAGTCTTCCAGAACAGTATTTAGCATCAGTAGCTCACAAGAGACACACATATTTCACTCTATACGCCAACATGTCCAACTACAAAACTTTACAAATATGTATAGAAGATTATATACACAGTTTCCAAAAAATAAACCATTTTCCAGGAGGGGGGGAAATATATATAATCACAATTTCCCGAGGGGCAGCAGTAGCAGTGATTACATGAAAATAATTTTGAACCGGTTTACAATCCTTTTTTTTTTTCTTCTTCTTTCCGAGGCCGCTCTTTTCCATGACACGTACACATTTAAGTGTGCATGAAGTTCACAACAAAACGTCACCGCTGGCTTTTTCTGAGCGACGTATGTGAACGGGCACAAGTACGGAGGCAACGGGAGAAATGCTGAAGTGATGTCCCCTCTGATGTTTAAGATCCGTCACATAGAAGAGTTCTAGTAAGCGATCCAAATGCTTCAAAGTCTGACTGCATCGATACAAGATATGTCATAAAGATTGGTCCACTCCAAAACAAAATGTTTTTGCCAAATCTTACGGCGTGTACTCCACTATGTATTTTACTTGCAGTGACACTATTCCAAACACTTCCCAAGTTACGTCTGTATGAACTGAAGTTAATTTGGCTCGTGACTGGAGTGTTATTTTAGGCCTAAAAGAAAACGCTGCATTGCTTTTACTTGCACTAAATGCATGAAGGATGTTAAGTGTGATCGATTACAACGCAGATCACTTATTTGAACTTTTCGTTGCAGTCATTTAGTTTCCAGTCGTTTAATTAGGAAGCAACGACTGGAACATATTACTAACAGGTCATGGCCCGGCCCATATATTCACAGTGAGTGATTTGCTCCTCTTGAGATGGAGAATAAATCTCCATCAATTATTTAACTGGTTAAAGAACGCACGTGCCTCTGGTCTCTGAAGAATTTGCTTCTTCGGTTGAAGTTACTTAATTAGAGGCAGTTAATCTGATGCTTCTACCTGCAGCAGATATGAACTGCGACACGCGTTTCATTATTATGCAAATCTGCATAAATCTTATTGTGCTGACATGTCTGATTACAGAGTGCCTATATGTTGAAACGGAGGCTTTAAAGTCACGGAAAACTATGGTTAAGGCTGAAAATAATTTAAGTCGTTCCCTAAAAGCAGCGACAGCCATATTTGACAATCAGGCCTCGTTCAGAGATCCGATCCTGCTCTAAACGTCATATTTGGATCTTATAATGGAGTGAAAAGAAAATATTCTGTCCAGCAGCCTGCACTTCCTGCCCTTAAATAAAACTCAATCGTTCTGACGTCAGTCCAGTCACTCCAAACAACCAGACGTCCACGTAATTACATTTTCAAAACGGTAAAGTGCGCTTGATTTGAAGAGGAAAAACCCAACATGTGAAACAGAACCAAGCGCACCCTCCTCCAAGACCAACACTGTTCACAATCCCCAATGTTTCTGCAAAGGAGACACAGTCCCGAAGAATCACATGGTCCAACATGGCCTCCGGCACCACGTTCAGAGCTTTGACCTTTGATGTGGAATCGGCTTTGGTAAGGAGAGAAGTTCTGCCGCAGCACGGTCGGAAGCAATCCCACATCTCAAACCCAGGAGAAAGAAGACAGATGGGAAGTGGGCGAGGCAGGTAGCTGGATGGACATGAGGCCAGAGACGGACAGGACAGGCGGAGACATTGTGTCACTGGACGACCTCGAAGTAGTGCAGGATGGCCATGATGTGCTGCGGCATGAAGACGTAGCCGGTGTACACGGCCATGCCGGCCACGGAGATCAGCAGCGAGTCTGAAGAGAAGTTAAGGGGGAACTCCTGACAAGAGGAGAGTTATATTCACTTCCAAGTAGTGAAGTCGTCCAACTGTCAGGCACACGAACCTGTATGATCTCTGAGGAGCTGAAGTACTTGTCAATATTAGACTTGAAGCAGAACAGGAACACTATCAAAACCGCTGACTAATTTACACAAACACACCCGACCCTCAGGGCAAGACGAGCTCCACGCTGAGGGTGACACCAACTGTAGGAAGGCGAGAAATCATGCATGTGATACTGAGAGCTTATAGGGCTCCGCCACAGATCTAAGGGCGGCCAGGACACCATTAACACGACGCACTTGAATTATTAACTGCCAGCTCCCTTCACAGTTCACTGGTAAGTGTTGTTTATGTTATGCAAAATATGAAAATGAAGACAATATTATGTATTTACCAGCCTGAGCCACAAATCACCTGATTGCCGTAGATCAGTAGCTCTAGCTGAAGCCTCGACGCCGCCCACATCCTTCTATTAATTAGACCCTATTCAGAAGCTTGTTCGCAAACGACCTCTTTAATGCGTTTTAACGTGTCGACAATGGTACAAGAGGCATAAAACAAAGTGTGAATCCTTCTCTAATTCGTTGGAGAAAAAGTCTTCAACTCGGCACTCAAACGTGAATGTTACTTTTAATATTTCTGTGATTCCACCAAGCGTGTTAGCCAGGAAGCACTCCTGTCTCCCTTTAAATTTGACCGATTCTTCCCTTCGGGGTTAATTCACGTACCTCGTGGGACAAGATTTGTGGCTTTTTTTCCTAAATGCTTGTGGGTGGTTCCGCAATTCCACATTCATAAAAAAAAAAAAAAAAAAAAACGTCTTATATTTGTATATTACATACAATTTGTCTTTAAACACATTAGCGCCGGGCGACAACTGGATTCATTTAGACGAAAACAGGGACCGACTCGTACATTTTTTTTTTTATATTTGCCGAATGTGCAATAAACACCGCGCATTTGTTAAATACTTAGACTGCTATACACAAAACAACTTCAGCTACGTTTATTCTTAATAAAGATGTAGCGCTAGCTCTGTGTATGCTAACTGCTGTTAGTTAAGTTGACGTGCTACCTGAAGTTAGCAAATTAGCTCGCCGTCAGAAGGCAGGAAAAGGATACTGAACACCGTCCTCTCCCAGGGCTCCAGCATGTATAGCGCCGTCACCAGAAGATACTGGTAGTAAAACCAGGACAACTGCTTCCAACAGTCTCCCAGTGCCATGGTGCCAACTTTAAACTCAACTTGTTTCTTATTTCCGCTCTCCTTTTTCTCGTTGCGCCGTAGGTTGTTTTTTTTTTTTTTCCGGTAACGTGTGACGTACAATCATAAGGTACTCGTTTGCAGCCAATCAAAACTCTGCGATCGAGTGGACGGTTCTGACGTTTCAACTTCCGGATTTCAAAATGTAGTTCAAAATACGGTCGAGGGCAGTCAATGTCAGAAGAACAGGCTGTACTGTATTTGTATGGAATTCGTTGATATATTTGCCTGTTTCATATCATGAACAATCTGTTTCTCAGATGTTTAGACTTTAAGAGCTCAACTACTTTGTCATTTTATTAGTCTTGTTTACTGTTTTCATACTGCTGCTTGTGTTTTAAATGCTGGTGTATGTTATTTAAAGGATATGTTTCTAGATATATATTTCTTGATCCTCTGTGCAGTAGGGCTCCACTGTTCCACTCCACAAAAACACATGAATTAGCCACACCATTACACCATTGTTTAGGTGTATAGATGTATATATGTGTTTCTTTCTTTCTTAGCTATATATATATGTTTATATGTCTATTTATGTCTGTCTGTTTTTGTTTTTTTGCAGTTACAAACGGAGTCAAATTCCTTATATGTGTAAACATACCTGGCCAATAAATGAATGATATTTTGCTATGCCCATGTCAGCATACATATGTGGGCAAATGAGAATCAGTAAATATCAGTCACAATTCTTTAAAAAAAAAAAAAAAAAAAAAAAAAAAATTAAGGGAAATTCATAAAAAAGCTTTAGAACATTGTGTTTCTGTAAAAAAAATAAAAAAAATAAAAGAAAGAATATCAGCAAATATAAAACTAGCAATTTTTTTTTAAAACTTTCAATATCAAAATTGTTTCGGCTCTGAGTCAAGTATTAGTAACCATGACCACCTGAGCTGCCATAAACAGATTTTCAGAGTAAAATTAAGGCATTTTCAGATTATTTTCTGATTAGGTTTTTCAGACAGACTGACACTTAACTGGTTTCCTGATCCAGAAATATTTCATTTTTCCTAGTCAGGCCAGTGACCCGCTCCGCAATTGGATCTATTGATCAAGTGAATCGGTGCACTTCGACCGGCCACGGCGGGATTCTCCATATCAGCCAGGACGCAGCTGAAACATGCTGTTAACAAAACACTGACAAATTATCAGCAGTGAGTTTGGAGAACTTTATATATTTACACATCCTGCAAAAACAGAGCAACAGTAGGATTCTTAGCGTGATGCTTGTGTCCACATGATGAATGTATTGTTCATTCTGCTTTTGCTCTGGTTTGGTCTCATTGATAAAATAAAAAAGTTTATTTTAGCAGCTTTGAACGCAACAGCAGAGTCCTGCGGTGAGGTGAGGAGCCAGAGACAAACTGTTTAAATCAAAAAAAGTTCCATCTGTCTCAGCCGTGGCTGGCCAGGATGTTAAAGAAGTGGTAGACCTCATCTTTGTCGAACACGGCGACCTCCGTGGAGCACTCGGAGCACTGCACCGGGTGGTAAACCTCACCGGCCTCCATCCCCACCGGCGTCGGGTCGGGAACCTCGTCTGCCTGCATCTCCGTTTTCTGTCCCTTCCTCCTCTTCCTGCTCCGCCGTTTCTTCTCCGGCTCGTTTTTGTAGCACAGCACCTCATCTTTCTTCACCATGCAGTTCATCACAAACATGGCTCGATACTGCGTGCGGTACTTTTCGTGCCTGAACCGACAAAACCAAGATGTGTCATTTTAGTTTCACATGACAAAACACTGTCGACGTTTCTCAGTGAACAAAACAGATGATGCACAACAATGCGACGGCATCTATTTTTGAAGGTTCCACGATGCGATGGGATTTTTTTTTTTTGTCCGAAAGGTCAAAGGTCAACGTCACTGACATTATAATGCTCTGCAAAAACACTTTCCTGTCCATTATTCATAAGTATAACTAAGAAACAGAAGGGGATTTATCCTGATTTATCTTGGACATGGAATATGTAACGCAGCTTGTTATTCACGCATGGTGACTTTTACAGGTCTCGTCAGACACACCTGTCTGTGCTCTGACCCAGGAAGATTGCTGTTGTCTTTTACTAAACCGCAACAAAGGACATATTCAGACCTGAGAGTGACACTTTAACCTGCTGTCAGATTAACAGAAAGAGGGGCCTTGTTCTTTACCTCTGACAATCCAGGCAGAGCGTCGTCATGCAGGCGGGACAGTTGAGAACAGCGTCGCTGCTGGATAAAACCTGACGCCGACAAGTCTGCGAGCTGAAGCCTGCAGCGGGTCGTTTCCTGTTGGCATACCTGCACAGGAAGAAAAGAGGCGGAGTGACTATTGGCAGACACAATTTTAAAATGTTAATCTTTTCTAGAAGGCGGAATAAAAACATACCGTCTCCTCCTGGCATCCACCCAGGCCTGGTCCCTGTCGTCCTCATCGGGGTCGTACAGCAGCTCGTCATTGGTCAGAATGACGCGCTGTCGCCGCTTCCGTCCTGTGGAGCTGCCTTCAGAGGAAATTTAACAAAACGTAAGTAAATATGTGTCTTCAACATGTGTTTAAATGGATCAAATAGCACATTGTTGACAGCAGGAAAATAAGTTTTACATTCATGCTGTGTTCTTACCTGGTGTGTCCTCCTCCTCTGAGTCAGAGTCAAAATAAATCTTATCATACATTGGAGGGTTAGGAAGTCCAGGATCCCCACCACCGCCATCGCCGCCACTCCCTCCTTCTCCTCCTCCTGAGGTTCCTATTGGAGAACAGATGTGGGTTTAGCAGGAATGCTTTCACAAAGCAGGATTGATGGATTTAGGATCATTTAAGCTTTCCACATGCACATGATGTAACTTTTGTCTCCGTGACCGTACTGACTGTACATACAGCCAACAAAAAAATTAGAGACCATTCCTGAGTCATCCAAGTGGAGATAATGCATTCACATTTCAGTTACAAGTCATATCTGCATTGAAAAGTAATTCCAGACAGATTGCTGTGCAAAGACTTCATGAAAACAGCAGGTGAGAGTTACCTGCTGCTGGTCCCCAGGTTCCCTCCAAGGTCTTGATGGTGGAGCTGAGCTCCGCCTCCATCTCTTTTTCAAACTCATCCCCACTGGACGACTCGCTCTCCCCAGTCAGATACTCTCTGATCAGTTTCTTCTTCTGGTCCGGAGTCCCGTTCAGCAATATGTCCAGCTCGTCCTCCGAACTGAAACACAGCAACTTTGTTTTACATTCTTCAGGCGCGAGGTTCATCATAAAAACTACAGTAGCTGCAATGCAATCCTGACTAATATAAAATGATGTGGGACCTTACAAATAGCATTTTTCACAAACTGCTGATATTTTGTAGACCAAACAACGAAGTGATTAAATCTAGAAAATGTTAATCAGTACCAACAAACAATACCTACAAAATGTTTCAATTTCTGCACTTTCTGACAAACTCATAAAAAAAATACTCATCTCTTTTGCCTCTCTAAATCCAGAGACGTTTTATTTTTTTTTATTTTGTTTGTTTTACAGTTAAACAGGGACATTTTAGTTATGCTTTCGAAGTAATGGTTTTCTTGGTAGTCAGATTTTGCTGATTTTCTTCGTCACACATTTCTTGTGGTGAAGTGAAAATCTCTGAGGACTAAACGAGATATCACTTGTGATCAGGCAGTACAGGAATGTTGTACTACTCTGTGACATTCATGATCAAAAAATGATTAACACGTAAAATAGTTATTAGTTGCTGAGCTGCATTGTTTTAGAGCATGAATTTGTTTGACGGGATTGGGTCCACATTCCGGTGTCTGTAGTGATTTAAAGGACTAATAAAACACCAACTGGTTTCTATCCGCAGAATTAAGCATTGACCGCGCTGCCACCAACTATATAGTCCAGTTAAAAGTTGAATAAAATCGACGTAGAGCGAAATAAGCTCCCCTGTCTGCAGTTTGTTTACATGTTAGCATCCAGCAAATTAGCCGGACGTTAGCCTCGCGGCGCTACAGCTACTGCGACCTGTTTTAGTTGCTTCCTACCTGCTGGCAGCTCTCTCCTCGTCGCTCGGCTCCTCGATCTCATACGAGTCGAACTCCGGTGTTTTAGTCAGCTTGTTCATTTTGAATGTTGGAAAAATTTCAATTACGACGGCATTTGATGCTAGCGAGGGAACGACGAGCGGAGAATAACCATTTCCGCTTCCTGCTTTAGGGTTTCCGGAGGTTGCCAGAGCGAATTCAAGTCGCATTACCGCCACCCACTGGCCTTGGAGTGTGAAACAGAAGATTGACAGCAAAAACAACAACAAAAAAAGATTAGACCAGTTTCATTAACATCAATTACATGCTAATATATTTGCTGCTCTTGGATCTGAATAAATATTTTTTTGCCAGTCTAATAAAATGTGTGGAAGTGATTCTGGCTGATCACAATGTATCTATAATCCTATAGGGTGTTTATTTATCTTGTGGAAAATATGATTTAGTCCAATATTTCTTGTCTTGAGATGAGTAAAAATGCTCTCTTCCTCTCAGTATATCACTTTGTTTTCTTTAACTTTCAGTCCTTCATCACAAACACACATGGGACAATAATGGACAGGCAGGTAAAGGCAACCAATTGTGTCCTCATTATTGGCGACATAATTACATAAAAATGGGTGGTAAATTTATATTGAACCTCCATCCACTACAGAAGTAAAGCTGCAAAGGGCTGCTGTTGCAACAAGCCACCACTAGGTAGAGCCAACAGATCAGACATGTTGCAGAGGCTGACTGTCTCCTCGTGTCAAAGGTCACGAGAGCTGAAGGTTCTTTTGAAGAACGAGCAAGTGAGGCTATCGAAGGAAGGAAAAAGCAAATGATTTCATGTACAGGTTGACCCCACAACCACTGGACAATAAACTTCTGAATTTCTAAAGCGTCTTCTTCTTCACAGCGTGGCTTTTTGTATGCTGCAGCGTTCTTAGAGAATTTGGGATAAATCTGGATGGTTTTCATCATAAGGGAGGATTTTGAATTGTGCACCAAACTTCAGGCGATTCAACAGTCATATTATTAAAGGCAGAAGTGATGACAGTGCCGATGATCTTGAAAAAGGACGAAAATATGGTCTTGAATTGTTCATTTTCCTCATTTATTTCCCTATTTACTTTCAGTAAGTTTGAAATGTTTTCTAAAATTCCTATTATCATCAGGTTTTCTCTCAAATGTTTTCTTATGTCTCGTATTTCTTGTTTTTGAAAAGTGCTTCTTAGATAAAGATATCATTATTATTTCCATTCAGTTCCTTTAAAAGTCTTTTCTATTCGTCAGTACTTTCCAGCACATTAAATCAGAGTTTCATGTTTCGGTGCCTGCAAGGCCTGAAATTCGATCAACAAATCTGAGTTTAAGTAACAGATGTGTGAACTTGAAAGCTTGTCAGACGGTCAGAGGTTTACACTACGTGGAGTTGTCGCATACTTTTAATCTTTCGTCACTTCTTGCTATAAACGGTGGAACTACAGGGTTCATGTTACAAAGTGTCATATGGGCGGCGGGAACTTGCATGCATTTTAGTAGCTACTGCTGCCCTTCCTGGACTATGTTGCAAAGGATGACCCCAGACCCTGCATGATTTCGCTCTCCCACTGCAGCACCCCCTGCTGCTTGAAATAAATAGGAGGGCTGCGGGGTTTTTCTTTCACACTGGGCTGAGGTTAGTTGGAATTTTGGTGAATGCAAAAGGCCAACAGGAGTCCCACTGTTCATACCTACAGTTTGGTGTCAGATTTCTGTCATTCACGGGCCCACCACAACTTTATACCGATTTATTAGACGTGATTCAGCCTTCAATCTATTTCAGTGACTGTGCTTGTATTTTTTTTAATATATATTTTTTAACATCAGTAAAAGCCCGCCTGGTTTTATTACTGAATATAGTTGTTCAAGATTCAAGACACCGTTATCGTTACAGCCCATTGTACAAGTACGTCGTATAAGCAAGTCAATTTCTTGGGTTTCCGCTCCTCGACGTTGCAGCAATAATAAGATAAGTAATAATAAATTGCAATGCAAAGTATCATGTGCAGTGTGTGTACAATGCAAATGTAGGTAGTTTGCATGTTTGCATATGTACACGTATCACGTGTGTGTGTGTGTGTGTGTGTGTGTGTGTGTGTGTGTGTGTGTGTGTGTGTGTGTGTGTGTGTGTGTGTGTGTGTGTGTGTGTGTGTGTGTGTGTGTGTGTGTGTGTGTGTGTGTGTCACAGGCAGCAGCGACTGAAACAGTCCGTGGTTGAGATGGTCGGGTTCTTAAAGCTGTAGTTCATATGAATGAATTTTTGTAACATTCAAACCAAAAAAGTTCAGACAATACAGATTAAGAACAAGTTAATTAATTTCCATTCAAGTTAGCATAGCCACAAACTGGAAGTCTCTCCTGGGCATGCTCAGTCTGAATTCATCCAGCCAGCTTAGGGATGTCTCACCAGACAGCCGATTTAAAAACTCTGTACACTGTAAAGCACACAGAGATTTATCTGGTGGTTGAATGTAAGAGACTTTCATTCATATGTAAAAGTCCCACACTGCAGAACTATGAAGCCACGTGTTGCATCCGAAAGCTTTTCAATGGGACCATCTCCTACAGATGACACATTTCTGCAGCTCTCCAACAGCCTGCTGGAGGGAAACAGAAGGTTTAGTTTGGTCCACCTGTTGAGTGTGATGTCATTCCTTCCTGTTTAGAGAGATGTGGTCCGTCTACCCGCGTTAACATGACTAAAACACGAGATCCCGTTTCTCTGGACCACAACCAGAACTGAATCCGACCACATGTGTTTGAACGTTCGTCAACCGGCGCCTGCGCTCGTTTGTTTGTGTGTTTACGTCTTCCTCTGTTTTTGTTTGTCTGCCGAGTGTGTGCTGTTTGTTTGGTGTCTACTTTCCTCGAGTTTGTCCTTTTACGCGTCTTTCTGTTGTGTAACTGTGTGTCAGAGAGTGTGTGTGTGTGTTTTGTGTGCGGAGCTGCTTGGGTGACATTTTCCATTGCAGGTGTGACATCTCGTTCCCCTGACAGCCTCTTATCCGACACACACTAAACAACTCTCTGATTTTACCTGCTGCCTCCCTCCCACACACACACACACACACACACACACACACACACACACACACACACACGCGCGCGCGCGCGCGCCCACCCCTTACCGTCCACCTCTGTCTCAGCTCTGCATCTCGACAAGCTAATTTAGCCAATTACACACAGGTGTGATGCTAATTTCCCCGAGCTGGCAGCCAGCTCCTGGAGGAGGTAAAAATAACATAATTACACCCATCTGTCCCCCTGCAGGCAGGCGGGCTCTCCCACTGGGTGTCGGCTCCACTGCCACCACAAAACACACACAGGAGAGAAAAAAAACACACTCTGTTGACTTTGATAATGGATGAGAAGACAATGGACATCGTGTGTGTGTGTGTGTGTGTGTGTGTGTGTGTGTGTGTGTGTGTGTGTGTGTGTGTGTGTGTGTGTGTGTGTGTGTGTGTGTGTGTCTGGAGGAATCCAGGCTGCAGCCACAGTTGCTTTTTCTCCTCTTTGTTTGGAGCCTTCAATGGATTTTCAGCGATACGCGGCAATTTCCCCGCAAGAAAAGAAAAACAGACTTTTTGGGTGCAGCGGGGATAATTATGTGAAGCTGTTTTTCGAAAGGCGACGGGGTTTGATGTGTCACTGTTCAACTTTGTTTGGAAAAGGAGGGGGAGGAGGAGGAGGAGGAGGAGGCTGTTTCAGAGCCGAAAACACAAAATGCGGTGAGGTCAGTGCAGACAGAGGCCCCCGCAGACAGCAGAGTTAACTCAAAAGAGAAACGTTTGAATCGTGCATCAACAGGCAGCAGACGTCTCTCTCTCTCTCTCTCTCTCTCTCTCTCTGCTGAAACATCTCATCGAGGCTGGATTTTACCACAACAGGCCGCTCTTCATCACATAGGATTTCTGTGTCCATAATATGAATAATCATGCAATTGTTGGGAATTTGCAGCAGCAGCAACCTCATCATCCGTCAATGCACGGATGAATCTACCATGTTTAACATCCGGGAAAGACAGAAAAGTCTCACCGGCATGCAGCCGAGGATTTAAAGATTATTTTGCTTAGACAAAAATTGATCCTGTGGTCAATTAAATATCAAATTTGGTCTATTAACTATTTTAGTTTGCCCATTATTGTTTTTGTTTTTTTTTCTGTGTCAAGTGATTAACGTACAGTAAAAAGTTGTCTTTATCCATCACAGACGTATTGTGAAGCTGTGACCAAATTAGTCGTTCCAGTCCTGTCTGAAGGACTCAGTCAGCAGGATCTATTCCCAGCAGCCTTTGCTCTTTTGCCTCGTACTCACAGTGAAGGAGTTGTTGTTGTGTCACTGTTTTGTTTCCTACGAGAGATTAGTGAGCGATCAGGGCTGGGTATTCTTAAAAAAATTTCGGTATGAGGACGTCGATGTAGGTTTCTAAAAAAAAATGTATACTAATTATGTATAATCCAAGATGAGAAAAATAAAATCACATGACATGATACAATACAAATCTTTAGTTTTCATCCAGTTTAGAGGGGGAGAGTGTAACCCAGCTTGTTGTCTGTAACTGTAGACTGTAACTGTAAAATTGACTGACATTCCCTAAACGCCTCACATGGAAGCTATCAGATGATGCTAGTTAGCTGGCTGCACAACACAGACAGGTATGAGACCAAAAATGTGTTTAAAAAGAGTGAAATAAAGTGTCCTAATGTCATCGCCTTATTTAGCAAAGTTGAGTATTGTATTTGAAACAGAACAAAATGAATGCGTCGTTTTCAATGTGTTAGTGTGGCTGTAGCCTAGAAATCAAAATTTGTCACAGAAGGACAAATCATGAGATGGTATCAGAGGGATTCAGTCAGTTCCAATAAAGTGTTGAAGTTCGGCCCGACGAGATCTAACCATCCGTAGCGTCACACCTGATAACCCCACTAACTTGCCGTGTGTGTTAAATGCAACAGCAGCACCTCACCGTCTACAGTCAGTGTAATGAGAACAACACGTGCTCTGTGTTGAGGGGTTTGTTTCCTCACATGCAGTAATAGAAATAAACATGAAGTGAAGCTGCGGAGCATCCGATGGGGTTCGTCACTACCCGGGCAGCCTCCCAGATCGTCCTACATGTCACTTTATTGCACCCGAGTGTCTTCCGGATATAAATACAGTTTGAGTGGATTTTCATTATTGAAACTTCTGCTGTCATTTGAACATGCGACAGGCGTCTCAAAAGGGCTTCCCACCCCTGCCAAGAAAAATAAATTGGTCCTCACACGTAACCTCCTTATCTACATTCCTGCCCGTCATGTAGTGCCTGTTTCCTACGGAGCATGTGTGATGACCGCGTCCATACAGATTGCATTATTCTACATTCTCACTTCGATGGAGCTGTCAGTCTACCTGTCACACGGCGACGTGCTCCGGAGCCCCGCTGAGACCCCCTGAGACCTGCCACACTCTGACGAATAAAGGTTCAGGGTGGGACCGCGGAGGGTTCCGCTGCAGCAGCATTCAATTGAACAGTGACAGGAAGCAGGAAACCGACGTTCGCTTACGCTTATGTTACGGGTTTCCATACCTCAGCAGCTTTTAGATTTTGGAGTGTTTTCTACTTTAATTCCCACTAGAGTGACCGGATCACAGCAAGCCAAAGAGTATTGCTATTGTGGGTAGATGTGGGACATGTTACCAAGGCTGTCAGGTCATTTAAAATGTTGCTGTGACATTAATACGTGGTGCTATCTTCATACTATCTTTTCTTTGGAACCGGGAAGTGGGAAAGTTCCGACCTCCTAGTGGGAGAAAACACCTGACCGTCTGTCGAAACTGGGAATTTTTCCATTAGGAAACAGCTTTAGCAGCTTCCAGAAGGAGGTCTGATGTCACTCGACATGGCGACGTAACCGTTGATATGACATAACGGTCATATTCATTAGAGAAGGGTGTTGTGCCATTAAACAATATTGATTACTATATTGACCGACAACGACAACTGGTAACTGCTCTCCCAGACAGACGCTACGTTGTTGCCGTTAGCTTGCTGACTGTTTTAAACAACACGTAGAAATGTAGCCTACAAATAATTATGACTCCATTGTGTCCCTGTGATGGTCTAGAGACAGACAGCAGATTTCCATCTTGTCTTTTTGTTGTTGTCATGTGAACGCTCTTAACTAGGAAGTTGGAGGTTATGAAATCTGAACTTTCCTCACTTTCCTGCAGCTGCCTGAACGCATCATTAGCGCAGTCTCCTGCCCTGTCCGATTGGAAGTGTTGCACTGCGTTGTAAACGCGAGTTGTTTCATCCATCCGGCAATCACCTTTGGGTTTAAATGGGGTTGTTGATGTCCAGATTTGTTGAAAAGCATCCGTCCTGCAGCGTTGACATTAGAAAACTGAAGCCAATCAAAATTTGGGACATTGTCACAATATGTGGGACGCAAGCGGGACACCTGGTCACCCTTGATTCCCGCCAGGAAGCTCCCGGTAACCCCGCTGCTCTCAGAGTGTGGGCTCCACCTGTTGGCCTGCGCTGCAAACACAGTAGATGGCAGAGCTTCATTATCTTCTGCCACCTCAGATGAGCTGCACTCGTCCATCACCCCTGAAACTCTCCCTCTCTCTCTCCCTCCATGTAGAAAGTGTGGGGACTTGATTATCGGCCCTTGTCAGCGAGCTGTGATCCGCTGGAGCCTACTGACGAGATGGAAACACACACACACACACACACACACACACTCTCCATGAAGTCAAATTAAATGACTCTGACTATCCCTTGTTATTTTCTCACACTTTCAACGTACCTCTGACACAAGGGAATATACCGAACCTGTGTGTGTGTGTGTGTGTGTGTGTGTGTGTGTGTGTGTGTGTGTGTGTGTGTGTGTGTGTGTGTGTGTGTGTATGTGTGTTGTGTGTGTGTGTGTGTGTTTCCCAACAGTTTGCTGAAGGATCATTTCCATCTTTTATATCCCTCCATCATTGACCTGCAGTCTCCTCGGCCAGATTGACCTCTTTAGGGGGCCCAAAATTGGTTGTTGGGCCCCGACTAAGCCCGACAACACTTCCAGAAACCGACGCATACTGTAGAGTTGACACTATTGCTTTACCAACCAATAGTCTACCAATCAACTGGCAACAAGTTTGATGATTAATGGCAAGAAAAAAGGTTGACAGCAAAATTTAGGGGGTTTTGACTGTTCAATCAGATAAAAAAAAAATTACAAAAAGAAATAGAAAAATTGCAAGAAAAATTCCAAATTATGTATCAAATTATTCGCGAACAGAAAGAAGTCGCAGAAAGGGGAGCTATGGTTGCGTTGTTGTGGGCAAGAAACCTGAGTTTGTTACATTGGAGAACTCAGGGTGGCATCGCGCCACAGTTCAGGTCGTTTGCAGTCAATGTTTTCCCTCAGACGCCTCAGATCGTCACAGCAGAGCTCGGTGTTAACAGTCACTTCTCACCTGACATGTCTTTTTCACTCTTCTTAATTTTCAGACAGTGGCGTTCTGCCCCCCTTGAAACGTGAACGTCACTCAGAACACTTCATCCAAGGATATCTCAAGCATCTTGAAGGGCTCCGTTGCAGATTTCCCCGAGCTCAACAAAAAAGTTGATGTGCGCTCTTGGTCACAAAAATGTGTTTAACTCAGGGGCTGATGTTGGAATAATTTCTCATGAAGGTTATAGCTCCCACCTGCTCCGTACACATCACTGTGCTATGTGCAACAGGAACGGCATTGGAACTTTTTGACTGCCTCTCGTACATGACTGGAAGGGCCCATTTGTCTAACTCATTTACACCACCGGCAATGGTTATATAACGTCCCTCAAAAACTCCTGCAAGTGAAACTATTCAAGCAACATGGGGGCTACAAATGACCCATAATGCATCACTCTGCAGAATACAGTATTACTCTAATTCTCTCCATTCAAACACTATGTCTAATGTCGTGAACAAGTCATTTTCTCGTCTTCGAATCCAAGACGACCCCCAATTTCTATACCTAATTCTTTTATAGTCAGGCTAATGCAGGAAGTCTTCTCAAAGTATTTACAAAAAATAACTTCTGATATTATGACATCAGAGTCATAAAGCCTTCCTCATTATACACGCATAAACATAAAATGTCTTCACCCTTTATACCCGTATAGATTCAACCTTTTGTTGTTTGATTTTTCTCTCCGTTTCCTCCACACCAGCCAATCGTTTGCCCCGGATTAGCATGTGAGAGACGACGAGCGAAAAAAAGAAAAGAAAAAAAAAAAGACAGAAAGAGAGGAGAGAGGAGGCGATGAAGAGAGACAAAAGTCCAGCTGTGAGATGAACATGGGATAAACGAAGGAAGAATGAAACGGATCTCATCTTTTAGGGAAAGAAACTTCCAAAACGCGGCCCGGGTTATTACCATGTAAATCTGACACACACACACACACACACACACACACACACACACACACACACACACACACACACACACACACACACACACACACACACACACACACACACACACACACACACACACACACACACACACACACATTCAGCAGCATGTTGTACAAACACAAACCGCACCAACACACACTCCTTTGACTGCATTTGATTGGGTGGGTTTCTGAATGAAGTTGGCTCCTGCCTGGTATTTTGATAAGTTGGTTATTTATTGGGTGATGAAATTAAGTTAATTGCTTATTGGTATTTTAATTAAGTTTCTTTCTCCGTGGGTGTTTGAGTGATTTTTGGAGTATTTATTGGTATTTTAATGAAGTATTATTTGGCTGCAGACTCAGTGGGAGAGCAGCTGAACAGGCATACACACAGCAGGTGGCCCAGAAACATACACACACATAGAAACATCCACGAATCATAGCAGCACACACATGATGACATTTGAACACACGAACAAGCGAATATATATCCGTGTGTCTCCTTCACACAGATTGAACTACGAAATGTTTTTGTCTTTTGATACTCTTTGACTTCCCTGATCTGCCTGAGGCTCTCAGCTCCACTGCTCTTTACTGAAGGAAATCTTTAAAAAGAAATTGTTAGCAGAAGTTACTTTTTGCGGGTTTACTTTCAGAAGCCGAGTAATACACATCGGTTTGGTCTAGTGAGTGTTTCTGGAAGCAGAACCGTGTGTGTGGGACGGATTTAAAATGAGTATGTTTGGAAGGAACGCTCGTTGATGTGGTTTTGATAGTTCTCCGACGATAGCGGTGCCATATGGCACAGAGAAAGAAGATGTATCAGCCCTCAGTACACACATACTGTAGGTCATGGTTGAATAGGAGTTTGTTGACAATGAGAAAATATCATCACACTTATCTTTCACTTGTCTTAATGGAGCACCTAATTTAAGGCACAACATTGTGCCAAAAGTCACACTACTTGTTCTCAGAGCCACAATTTATGGAATCAGTAAAAGAAAAACTAAATCAGATAGTTGAAGAGGCGGTTATCGTCACACATCTGTTCCAAAAATAAAGGCTGCTAGGGACCTATTCAACCTGCTGGGCAAACTACACCTATCAGTAGCCCAGACGGTTACAGTAAGTGTGAACTGTAGTCTTCATAGTGATAATGACTGGCGCAAAGGAGGAAGTCATGTGAAATGTCTGTCATGATTTAAAATGATTTAAGTTCAAGACTAAATGGTCCAAAAAGTCAAAACTATGTGATAAGAAGTAACATTTTCGACTTAAGAATGCAAAGTTAAAAGATAAAAAGTCGAAATTGTGACACTGCATATATTTACGTAAAAAGTGATAATTATGAGATAAAAAGTAAACATTTTGATAGAAAAAGGTCCAGATTATTAGACAAAAAGTGAAAAAGAAAGGGAAGAAAAAAAATCTTTAGAGAAAATACATTGTTGTTTTTTTTTTAACTTTTTAAAACTTTTTTTTCTAAAAATGTGGCTTTTCATACAATAATTTAGATTTAGCTTTCATTTTTTAACCTGTTTTCGTGGTTGCACTACAAACATGAACTGACTTTCCATGGTGGAGATTCATGCAAACAGGGAGAATGACTGATTGAAAAGCTTTTAAATCACAGACTTAAAACTTTCTCTCCTCTTCTGACTAAGCTGCAGGGTGATAAAACCCAGAACCGTGCCAGCGCTGGTGTCTTCCTCGACTTCAGTGCAGCGCTGGTGAGCAGATGATGTCTGACAGTCTGTTATGAAACACATCAGCCGCTACTCTTCTGTGTCACATGTTGTTCCAGCAGCTGCGACAATGTGATTTAAGATGGCATGTTTACTTTCAACACGCTAAGTGTTGCTCATGGCTATGAGGAAAGGCACTGGACGTAATCGTGTTTTAATATTACTGATTACAGTCTGCCTTCACAGTTTAACAAGTCTGTCACTGATGAGTTCGATTTAGGACACGCCCACAAACCGCTTCCAGTTTATAATCCATATAA
>NW_027210742.1:292500-295000 GCF_029030835.1 Brachyistius frenatus
GCCAATTCAGACTCCCTATCAGACGAGTCTCTAAATGAAAACCAATGGGATTCCCAATGTCCCCCTGGGAACCATGAATGTTTGCACAAATTGAATAACCTTTCATCCGGTAGTTGTTTAGATATTTCAGTATGGACCAAAGTGGTGGACCTACCAAAAGACTGATAAATTAACATAAGGACACAAGCAAACACACACGACAAGGTGTCTAAACCTCTATGTTTTTGTAGTCAGTGAACTACTAAAAGAGCCTGAATTATTGGTACTGTTGCCACGGTTACCGGCAGGTTAAAACATCTGGAGCTCTGTCTTCAAACAACGGATGAATCGTCTAAATCTGGACTTAAATTGTGCTTCAGTTGTACCCAAACAAGATTTAAACGGATGCCTACCAGACAATCAAAGACTGGTACTGACTGTGGCTGTGAATTAAACTGAATGAAACAAAGCAAGTGTGTGTGTGTGTGTGTGTGTGTGTGTGTGTGTGTGTACGCTGTTGTTGTTCTCAGCCTGTCGGCGCAAACATCAGCCTTTAGCTGTGGTTCACTGAGGCATAAAAACACACACACACACACCAAATACACACTGTTCTGGTCACACCTCTGCATTTGAGTGTGGACATTACTGTGTGTGTGTGTGTGTGTGTGTGTGTGTGTGTGTGTGTGTGTGTGTGTGTGTGTGTGTGTGTGTGTGTGTGTGTGTGTGTGTGTGTGTGTGTGTGTGTGTGTGTGCGCGCATGTGTGTGTGTTGACAGTGCAGGAGGACGTGTGTTGCTGTTTGAATCAGTTGCTTCACACTCGGAGCATCAGCAGCCCATGTGGGAGTTCCTGGAGTTTGTGCACAAACAACAAAATCACACATGAATGAATCAATCCAACAACTGAACAAAACAAAAACTGCTTGGTCGTTGACACTATGGAGAGAAGTGACGTGTTTAAACTCGACTTCCTCTGAAGAATGGAGGAATAACGGGCTGAATAAAGACCAAAAGCTCATCCAGTTTTTCCTCAAAGTCCCAGTGAGGTGTATTTCAGAGATAGATTTGACTTTATTAATCCCAACTCGTCAACTCCTTCCTGCTTGCTGTATTATACCTGGTGGATTTGACTGTTCATGACCAGCAAAAAATAACCTCTGATATTTTCTTTAACCTAACCGAGTGGCTTTTGTCTCTAAACCTAACCGAACCCTTGTCATAGGATAGTCACATTGTAATCTGGATTTGATACAGTGTTGTTATGGGATGTGTGATTATTTTGCCGTATCATTTTGAGGATTCGGTTTTCACTGGCTGATCGATCGGAAGAAGTGGTCATTTAGTTTCCCTATAGGATAATTCATGTTTATTTCCCAGTTATGTGTCGACTGTGTTTTTATGGGTTATGCTATCTTTACATTCTCCGCCTCTGTCTGTCTATATTGTGGCATTTTAAACTTTGTTTTCAAGTCTAACTTAAGTGAAAGACAGAATTTAGCCACTGACCTAATCACCCTGCTTCATAATATGCTATTCTATTATTTTTTTTTTACATTAGTATGTTCAATCACACCACTAAGAACTGATGCATTGATTTTGAAATAAGTAAATGCACAATATGCAAACCTGGCTTGGGTTAAAGATTTTGAAGAATGTGCGAAGGGAAAATTGTATGTAGAAAATATCTACAATATATTATTGTATATCTATATGTGTGTGCGCGTGTGTTTGTGTAAAATTCTCCCTCTCTGTTGGTCAAAAAGTCACAGCTTAGAGGCTGTTTTCAGCAGGAGGTCTGCTTTGAATTGTATGTAGCGTAACATTCCCTTCAAAATAAAATGTTTTTTGTTTTGTTTAGTTGTTTAATTAAAATTAACATGGAAAACAGATTAATTCAAACGGATATGACAAATGTGACGCAGAAAGCTGGGGTTAAAAAAATAAGGATTAAATCAAGTCATTGTGTCAGTTTTTATATGAAATATTTTTTTTTTTATACACTATACTGCATATTTGACACGTGCGGATTAATTAATCTATGAAACTAGTCCACAACAAATGAACTATTTTCTCCTGTTTGAGTGACCTTTGCTAAAACTATTACTAAACTATTATTTGTGTTAAATTATGCCTATGAACTGAATCATGCAATAAACTGACAGCAATGTATTAAGTACTAATCATACCTGCACTGGTTAATTTAGCATCATAGAGAGCTGTGCACAGTCCTAAAGACGTGACACCAGTGTGGGTTGGGTCTTTGTACGCCCTCCATCAAACCGACTTGGAAAGTGGAAGAGCTGCACAAATGGATAACTTTATCCCCCACACAAGTTAGCAAAGATCTAAACAGGAAGATAGACTGCATTAGCCTACAGAGCGTGCTCAGTGCGCATTCATCTGGCCAGCCCAGGAATGTCTCACCAGACAGCAGATTTAAAAATATATACTATCTAATGCAAATAAGATGTATCAGTCCTGGTTTAATTAGCAATGTGTGACCTTTTTAAAAAAAAAAATTTA
>NW_027210742.1:300000-512500 GCF_029030835.1 Brachyistius frenatus
TGACGTTTACGGAAATGGAAGTTCATTTTTCGTTGGATGTTAAGCTAATATTTTGTCATTTTAGTCATAACTTAAGATAATAAACCACATCTGAGGAAAATGTTGAGCTTCCCAACAGCCTCATCTTTTCCCTCTGTGCCCTTTGTATTTCCTGCATTACGTTACCCCCCCCCCCTCCCGTTAGCTTGCTAATTCGTTAGCCTCCGTGGCATCTAGGCGTTAACGTTGCCAAGCAACGGTGATTTTACGGCTTAAACCACTTAAACGCCGAGCTCGCACGCGACTTCCCCGCGTTGTAACCGCGAGCTCACGAGTTCCATTTGAACGCGGCAACCGTTCTGTTCAACTCGCATGTCTGCTGCTGACGCGGGCGACCTTAACATGCTTCAATCAGTCCCGAACAAAGCAGAAGTTTAGTTTCAACATGTCAAGCTACAGTCTCAGATTGTAAATGTGCAGTTACGTGCGTGCACGTTTGAGGGTACCGAGGCGAGCCTAACGTGACCTCCTGATACTCGCTCATCCCCACCGCAACATAAATCATTCATCTGAATCACACGGCGGTGCTGAAAACAAACATTTGTGGGGATGAGCCGACAACAACGCGTATAGGAGGAAGGAACTTTTCTTTGACCTCCATGAGACCTCTTGATAGGATTTTTTTTTTTTTCTTTGATTAAAAACAGTGGACATTTTTGACAAGAAAATTGAAATCCTGCTAAGAATCATAAATAATCAAGAATGAATTTATCTTCTAATCGCCTCAGAAAATTGCATCAGTGAACGTCTGATGTTTAATTATTATTTTTCAGCAGGTGGAGGACCACTAAGTGAAAGAAAATATTCTCATTTCTGAAGCCAAGGAATATTTCACATTTTTGCCTAAAATATCACTTAAATCCTTGGTGAATTATGAAACTGCCATGTTTAATGAGGAGACAGTCCCTTGAGGATTTACTTTGTCGTCCCTAAATTGCGTTACAAGTTTAAGAACACTAACTCGCACTGTCCGCCTGGTTAATCAGTCTTGATTAAAATCCGCATCTATAGGAGCAGGCCCATGATCGGCTGTGTTCAGCTCGGAAACTGCTGCGGCGGCGTTCACACTGCTGCTGATTCTCCGGCAAATCTGCCACGAAGTGCCTTTTTGTCACCAGCGAAATGATTACGCCGTGAACACGGTAACCCTTTCTGCTTAATTCATATTTCACACCGCTAAATGACTCAAATTTCAACACTGTTTGACACCTGAAACGCTCTCGACAATGACAAAAATGTTACACCTCAAACTGAAGTCCCACAATGCCGGCATCGTTCCTTCCTAATAACGATTAATTGTCGGGTCTTAAGCTCGGCGTCGCCGTCTTTCGGGGGGGAGCTGCAGGTGCTAACAGTCGGAGCTAATTGGGGTGCAGGGCCAATTAGATGCAGGAGAAGACTGACTGCATTAACGGTGATGAGGCTCATAAACCTGGCAGACCTGCAGAGACACAGTTTGAGCTGCTCATCTGCAGTTACATGAAGAGTCATAAAGCGACGGAGACGCAGAGGGGACTGACATCACCGAGAACCGACAACCTCCTATCTGTCAGGTGTCTGTGAAGAGGCAGGAAACAACTTATGTGATTCATTTCTCAAGGTTTTTCTAAGCTTTTATGCAACACATGCAGAGAGTATTCGTCGTCTTTACGGGCCAGTTTCTTTCAGATTGCGGACCAATTTGAACCGACAACCCTCCATTTACAACCAGGACGAGGAGAGAAGGAGCATCAGAATATGTGGAAGTTTCCGGAAGAACAAGGTTTCAGAGCAAAATGTTAAATGCTGACTTTTAACTTGGAAGCAAAAGTTGAGAAAATAATCCCTCAAAGTCCATTTAAAAAGACGTTCCGGAGCTTTTGACCATAACGTTCATATCCTTCACCCAGCTGTCGTTAAAATACAGATGTTCAAATTTCCATTTTTCCAAAAACTTTGGGAACGTCTCACGGATGTTAGCTTCACTGTTAAAATATTGGACATATAAATATGATCGTGTTAAAAAGCTCCAGAAGAACTATACTGCAGTCAATAAACCTTACTGAGACATCCTCTTGACTACAGTACAAAGGCTTGTCCAGCCATTAAGGCAAGTCAGCTGTTTTTAAAAACAATAGCTTTTTTTTTTACTTCATGAGAAGTTGAATGGGAGTCTATGGAGCCGGAGGCTTTTTGGAGCCTCTAGTGGCACTCGGTGGTACTGCATCGACCTCACTGAAAAAGCTTAGCTGGGGAGAAGAGAGGGGTGGATCTGACTTTTCAGACCTGCAGACTACTTTCAATTTTATAAGCGGCCTATGAGAGCATCACATTCTTCTCACACTTCCTTTTTTCAAATCTCAGCAGCAACATCTCAGGTGTCATTTCTGCTCCAACGGATATTTTTGCATAACTGTAAATCTCCCATCTCCCCCGACTTCCTCACCTTTTGTCTTTTGGAAGCCATGCTACGGGACACCTTGATGTCATCCCCAACCCCCCCAATCACCAACCTCACCCACCCTCTCTCGCCGTGGGCAGTTGCTAAGCGACGGAGCCCCTTGTATAATTCATTTACCCGCTGCATGCAAATATGTGGACAATTAACCACTTCTGTTTGCATAATAGATTTGGGAAGGAGGTGGAGGGAGGGCTGAGGAGGTGGAGGGAGCTATTTAACTCTCGGTTCATCTCATCCTGACTGACGACACAAAGCAAACGAGTGGAGAGAGAGAGCGAGAGAGAGAGAGAGAGAGGTAACGAGAGAGAAACAGAGAAAGAGAGAGAGAGAGAGCACCAACCAATTAATTTCCACTCCCTCTCATCGCAATAACTGCAGCCTCAATACCTTCATTCTCTCTCTGTATTCGTCATATAGAGAAGAGAGGAGGAGCAGGGCTGCAAATTACCCCCACTGCAACACACACTGAAACGTGCAAAAACACACACACACACACGCATACATACACGTGCACGTATACAGAAATGTTATAATTACTACCCTGCGCGGCGCTCAGCCTCCGCTCAGCAGCCATTGATGTGCAGATGAAGATGGCCGCCGCATGTTTTTGCGCTGAAAGAAAACCATGTTTTGGTTGGGCTCTGTCAACCGAACAGCTGGATTGCCATTTTTCACTCAAATTAGATTTCGGCTGAAGCACCGGCGCTGGGGGAAATTAAACCGCACAACAAGAAGCAGAAGGAGAGAGCAGCCACTTTCTCTCTTTCTGTCTTTTCATGCTCTCCCTAATTTGGTACAAAAGAGGGTTCAGAGCAGGGCGCAGCGGCAAGTCAAGCTGCATCTATCCATCTATCTATTCATCCATCTTACCATCTATGTTTTTTTATTTGCGGCTTACTTAAACCTTTCTTCTGCAATCTTTTTTTTTTTTTCTGTTACTGAGCCATTTTTGTGTTGCTAAATAACAGAATCGGAGCCTGTCAAACAACCTGCAGGAACTATCCACAATCAAAAACATCTCGGCTGTATTATTCCCGCTTTAAAAAGGCCGAGAATAAAATGACGACTTCACTGCTCGGCATTCATTGGTCCTCATTGTACCCACATTTTTGTAATTTATATTGATTTAAGCGCTGAAGAAAAAGAGTTTATGAAACGTTGCACAGGTGGTCACAGATAAATAAAACAGATTCAGATGTGAAAAACACACATGGGGCTATAGTCCTGTTGGGTTTATGGTGGAGTTAAACTAAGAGGACTCTCAGGGTGCTGGGAAACATCATCAGCACAATGTAGCACAGGTGGATCAGTCACCGCGGATGGCTCTGCACTTCCTGTTTTACTCTTGCGTCATGTCCTCTGTCCCAAAAGTGCACAGTCCCATCTACTGGCATGAGTGTGAACGTTGTATTTCAGGCTACAATGATAAAATTATCTTCCATTCAATCTTCCATCTTAAACCATCTGCAGTACATGCATGAGTTTGGTCTCTTATACATGGTAACACTGTGAAGTTTTATCCCCAACAGAATCACTGTAGGTGGCATTGACACAAGTTTAAGCACACTGACTCACTCTGATTTTTTTTTTTTTTTTTTTTGCAAACAAATGCCTGCAGATGACTGAAGCTGGGATTTATTAGGTGGAAAACATATTGAGATCACCGTATGAAGTATGACATATAGTCCAGATTAAAATTTAACAACAATGCTACAGACAATTTTAAACATGTTTTTTTCAGCGTATATTCAGGCATTTCCAAAAAACCCTAAACAAACAATCAACAAAAAAAGCCATTTGGAAGCACAACAAGTGGTCCGATGGTGAATATACGGTAATTTATGGTAAAAGAGAACACATCAAACTATTTACAACAACCCAAATGAGCATTATAAAGTTTCGAAATTGTCCGTGAGCATTGTTTTCATGATAAAACTCTCAAAAACCAACAAACCAAACCCATACCTGCCTTTATGCATGATTTACAAGGCACGGAATCCTCTTTAGCTTGATACTCTTTGTTCCTACTATAAACCCGCCCACTGAAGCCACATTCCAGAATCCCATTGGCTAGACAAAGCGTCAATCATCATTAACGTCACTTCCGACTGCCTGGATAACTAAACAACCTTAATGGGGCGGGCAATTCCTTTCAACGGCTGGGGGACAGGAAATAAAAACTCCTATTGGCTTAGTGAGGTGTCAATCAAATAGGAAGAGCTGAAACCCCACCCACATGGCTAAAATTTACAAACTAACTCAGGATATGCCTACCGGGAAATTTGAAGTTATGCAACAGCGGATCGTATGTATTATGGATCGATCGGACTAAAAACTTTACTAGACTGGATTTACTGGACGTTTGCCAACTTAACCAGACAGATTTTGTTGGACTTTCATGGATTGTTGCTGAATTATGAGTCATTGGTGAGTTAGATCAATACTATTATCGTTTGTTTGTTCGGTGGTGGTCTGACAAATGTGTTTACTGAACCTGCCGTGATTATTGTATCTTAAAATGGTTTACGTCATAAGAATCATAAGAATGTTAGCTTTCCAAACATATCTCACGTGACTACTCACCTGCACTGCAGCACGGTAGACGTTTCATTCGGTGACATTAATACTCCTACAACCCGCTAGAGGGCAGCATGTGCGTATAAAAAAAAAGAAACAGTTGACCATATCATCATGGAATTCTTTTTGCGCTTGTGGACGGGAAGTGTGTGAACCAGGAAATGTAAAATCACATTGTAATATTTTTTTTTTTTTTATTATTATTTTCCCATGGTATCACAAAATCAACAAATTAAGTTATTAGTTTAATCCATTAACCCAATTCTGTGATGATTATATGGCTAATTATGAAGCATGAATCACTTTACCATAAAAGTAGTCTTAAAAACTAAAGAACTAAAACAACTGCTGCAGAACAGGGTTTAACTGATTGACTGTCAGTCTTTTAGCAAACTCACCAGTTTGATGTTGCACACTTCTCCCACACTGATCTTTAAAGTTTGGAGATATTCTCGTCTCATTAGTCTCAGGTGGACATACGAGGTTTCTGCGTGCAGCCGGAGGTCTGCAGAGTGCAGAGACACCGAGGCAGGTCATCCGCACTCCTGAGCAATGAAGCTATTATTAATGTTGTCAAGCTTAGCTGCTCTGTGATGTACAATATATTAGTCACATTACAGAACAGGTTCCCTTTGGTATTCACTGACCTGTCTTCCCCCCTCTCCTCCCCACACACACACACTCACACTCCTCAGTGACAGCAGATGTAATCATAGGTATGACACGGTGACGATGCCTTTAATCAGAGCTGTAAAAGAAACGGAGACACAGATCTTATAGATCTATTTTTTTTTTCTTCTAATAATTTGATAGTGGGAAACCTGCCATCCGCCCCCTTCGAGAGCCGCCAGTTCAATTCCCACCTGACATGTCACCTTTGACCGCATGGAACGAGGCACATAATCATATGGATGACACCGTCGGTGGCAGGTAGAAACCAAGAGACCGCAACGAAAGAAAGGGAAGAAAGCGTCGATTTTATTCTGCGTTCTAAACATTTACCGCCTCAGCTAAAAATCTTAAAAAAGGCAGGAGGTGTTTATTTTTTGCAGAAGATTAAAATTGTGCTTTTTTTTTTTTTTTTTTTTTTAGGCTGCTGATGTTGTCAGGCTTCAGTGTTAATGTGACTTCACCTGCAACAAAACACGCGTCCTCTCCCTGCTGACATCACACCCCGACAACCGACATGTAGGCGACGACGGCATTAATATTGTCAAGTTTTTGATTGGCTGCCTGTCACGGTTCGTTGATGGCAAAGAAAGTTCCCGCGTGGCTTTGACATTGTCAGACACGCATCGGGGTTTGAAATTCAACTTTTTTGGCCTCTTGTCGCTATTGATGTACAGATACATGATTAAAGAGCCTCTTCAGGGACATAGTCGAACATTTCCATTAACTTTGGAGACTGATTTAAAAAAAAAAAAAAAAAAAACAAACATGAAATGAAGCTTCAGTCTCTGCTGTCATTGCAGTCTGGAAGCCCTGTTCACGTTGAGGTTCGCTCATCTCACTCTGAAGACGGGACCAACCAGTGAGTTTAGAAGCACAACATTTTTGTCATATCGTCGTCAATGCTGATTGGGTAAAGGCCAAAAGTAAAGAAATTAAAGCGAGGTTTACAAGGTTTAGGTTTGCCAGTTAGGAAGCAACGATGGGACTACGTCTGACTCGTATATATTTAAACAGGGAATCTAGCTCTGGGAATACCAGGCAATATGGACCGGGGGCCTTTTATCTTAGTTTGGACCAAACTGAAAAGTCCAAAGGTCCGGACGGAACAAGTGACTTCGGCTGACTGATATTTGTTTTACTTTATCATCGCAACAAAGTACTTTGGAACTATGTGCAGAAATATCAGAATAATGCTTAAAATGCAAATCAACAATTTGAATTCAACTCTGCAGGATACGTTTTAAATCTGCATCAAAAACAAAAGAAGAATGCCGGTAAATCTCTTTGCAGTTATCTATAAATGAAAATGGTGGATTCTTTCTGGATCTGTTTTCACAGCTGCTTCCTTAATGTAAACGTACACATTTCTTTCTTTTGGAGGGGAAAAGTTAGAGAGCGGACGTTAAGGCTTTGCCATACATTGGGAGAAACGAGCGTCTTTTACAGCTGTGCTAATAATCAGCCCCATGTGATGTTTCTGAAACAGCATGTTTGAAAATTTGCAGATTTTCTCGTCCTCTCAACTGAGCAAATTGTCCCAATCTAACAGTGTTTCTGGAGAGTGTGTGATGTTGCTGCTGTGTGTCGCTGAAATCTGAGAGAGTTGTTGTGAGATGTACCATTGTTGTGACGGAGGCAGGAATTGTAGAATATCTCAAAACCTGAGCAGATATGCTTGGTTGTTTTTTTTGTTAAATGGATGAAATGTTCCTTTAAAATCTGTTCTCCTTTGGTCTTTGGAACACATGGTCAAAAAGGCACATTTCTTTCAAATTTTTATTGTTGGTTTCATCCTCAATTTGTGTACTTCAAGTGGAAATAAAGCACGACAGGCATCCTTTATTCCTAAATTCACTGTTAAATGATGTTTCACATCAGATGAGCAAAAAAAAAAATGAGCTGCTGCTAGTGGTCAAAATGCACGACTTGATTTCAGGATTTAGATGCTGCTGGATGGTTTTGTTTCCCCAGTTTCCGTCTCGTGTCTCACTCCTGTTAAACTAAAGAGGACTAAATAATACCCACTGGGCTGTGCTGCAGTCTGCTTTGTGTCTGACTGCATTTGCAGCAGTGGCCTGTAGATGGCAGCAGAGAACAGTGAATGAACCACAGCCTCCTGCAGGGAGACGAGTGTTCATATTTACAAAATCTCTTAAGGCAGGATCACATTTATGAACAAAAAATATGTTTCCAATTAAATCTGTGTAAAATTCAATATTAAAAACGCATATGCACTAATATACATTTATGTATTCATATATGTATATTCATGCATGTATGCTTTTTATTCTGCAGAAGACTTTTTTTCAGGGTTAAATTAGATCACTGATAGATGTTTTTTCAACATATGCCTGAGAGGAATTTATGATAAATAGTAGGAATAAAATATTTAGTCACTGCTCTGTGAGAAGAAGTATGTTTTACTGTGTCTGCTGCAGAAGACGTACGGCAGTCCTGAGGTTAAGGGAGAGAGACAGAAGACGGATGCGGCACGTTGTATTGTTCGTCCTCCTTGCTCGTTTATTTCATGTGTTTACAGTCAGACGGAGTAAACATCACCGCTGTTTGTTCCCTTTACGTTTACAACAAACAGACCGAAGCCTGCAGGCTGCTGGTGCTGGTGCTGCTGCTGTCACTGTGTTTGTAGTTCAGACGTCCAATTATTACACAGCACCAACCTTCATCCAATTATTACCACACACACACACACACACACACACACACACACACACACACACACACACACACACACACACACACACACACACACACACACACACACACACACACACACACACACACACACACAGACTAAAACTCAAACACAGTCTATTATCATCTCTCTTTATGTGACGGCACTGAACAACAAGAATTATACACCTTAATTAACCAGCCAACATGTCAGTGTATTTATAATAACTACTGACACAGAGGGATTCGAGAAACTCCAACACACACACACACACACACACACACACACACACACACACACACACACACACACACACACACACACACACACACACACACACACACACAGTGAAATACATGACACAATACACTGTAAAAAGTCAGCTCGGCTGTAAAACACACTTTGTAAGGTCCAAAGAGCTTCATCTCTGCCCGACTTTGTGCTGAATACTGATGCTACCATCTGTAAACTAGGTGGCCCACTAATTACTGTCTGACGGTATATGCTGAAACAGACTATTCTGCATGTCTGTACTAATGTAACGCTGGTTAACTCCGTAACAATAACTCGAGATTAAACAGTTTCTTGATAAAACGTAATTCTTGGGCTAAGGGTTGAGAAAAGCACGGGGACAGCTTCTTCTGTGTAACATCGCTTCTTTTTAATTTTCCTCCTTAACTCCACCGAACAACTGAACTACCTTCCAAAACATTGATACCACCTATCACGCCGCCCAATGCAAACCAAGATCAACATCACAGCTAAGGTGCAGCCCATTAAATAGTTCCCAAATCAATGAAACGGAACAATCTCAAAATAAATCTCAACAAAAACAAATCTGATCTTGCATTAATACGGTCAGTTCGACATATGACACAAGTCCGGCTGTGAGTTTCAAAAATGTTCTTGGACCAATCAGAGACCAGTGTCATTGGTTGAGTACCTTTGCCCCTCCCCTCCTTCACTATGATTGGACGGCAAGGTAAAAAGCAACAGTGGCGAGCGGAGCGCTTTACTCAAACTTCAAATTTTTCAAGTCTTGGTGCTCAGCGCCTGGTCACTCTGCTGGTGTTTAAAAACAAACAACAACAAAAAAAAACGTGATGCTACCACTAAATACCATTTGTTTTCTCAGGGAAAAATGTGTTGCTGGACATGAGGTTCGGGAGTGGCTGTCGGGGCAGAGTAGGAGTCGGTTTTGGGTCAAACTGATTGATTAAAATTATACCGAAGTCTTCGCCCACTAGGATGGAGTGACTGCGAATGATTCCCCATAGGAGCATACCCAGACTCATAGTCATGTAGTGAATTTGGGTCTGGGTATGCCAACCATATGTTTGTGAAGATTCTCAGTCATCTAAGTCATGGTCTATGTAAGTGTTATATGATGTTAACTGGACTTTCTTGAGGTTCTGGAAGACGTTTCACCTCCGATCCAAAAGGCTTTTTCAGTTTTAACTGACCTGTGGGGAGTCCCAAGTTTTTAACCTCTTGTGGGATCGTCGACACCTTGAAAGTTGTTGAGGTCACGTGAGTCGTCGACACGTCCGGCCATCGAGGGGAAACGTCTTCAACAATCTCAAGGAGTTCAGTTTTCTGTCGCCATTTTACCGGATTGAAATCGATATTTGTCTAAATATTCACGTTCTTAATCCTGCCTCAAAAGTTCCGGTTGGCGGAAACAACCGTTTTTGTCCACGTTTGAATTACTCAACCAATCTGAGATAGTCATTGGAGGTCTGAGGCCGAGCTGCAAAGTTAAGTGTCCAGCACCATTTGCTGTAAGTACTGTGAACCATTACCTCTTTGACAGTACAATGCTGATCTAATAATTTCAAACTTTATAAAAGAAAATATTCAAAAAAAGGAGTTTTTAATTTGGTAAAATGAAGAAGTAATGAATAAACCCTGAACATGTGCACTTTTCCCCTTTTTTGTTTTCACTTAAATTGCATTTCTGCTATGTTTGGCATAGTTTATATATATTTTAATTATGGATAGTTTTCTGTGAGAAGTGAGCATCTCGTGACTTACTGCACATTAAGATGCTGGCCTCAGTGTTTGGCCATACTGGTGGACTCTTGGTATGAAAAAATATGAACTGTAAAACACAAACTGAAACATTACAAGTACACTCGTAAGACAGTAACAACCCCGCTGATTAAACATGTTCCACAAACCGCTCACAGTGCTGTTGTCATGGCAACAAGGGACGTACATGCACACACTGTTAACAAAACTGAGAGGATGAGTGTGTTTGTGTGCAGCGAGGTCAGGGAATATTTGAGTGGGTTTTGACAGTTTAGCTAACACGCTCATTCAAACAGATACACTTAAAGGTTGGTGAATCATGGTGTCATGTGTATGTCAATTAAAATACATACGCGTACGGAAATACATGTATACTTTGTATAAATAATGAAAAGAAATCACCAACATGCAGAGCTCATATTCACCTTTAGCCAAACAAATCAAAACACTGACGCTTAAAGAAAACGTAGCAACTGGGTACATAACATTTCCGTTTGGGCATCTAACTTAATTTCCTTTCAAAATAAGGCACTTGTATGGGGCCAGAAACAAGTAGAGTTTACTGAAAGGCTTAATTAAATGAATAAAATCAGTTGAAAAAATAACAAGAAAGAAAAGACAGTCTAAGCTACCACAACAACTGCTACATTAACTTCACTTTATTCATAACACAAACAACTATATCAAAATGTAGAAAATTACTGGTAACATAAACAGTAAGCACCCACAAGCAATACAAGCAAAAAAACAGTCATTTTTCCAGCAGTTCAGAGTTCCATTCTTCCAATTCAACGGGGCATCCCTCAAGGGTCAGCACTGGGTCCAGTACTTTTCTGGAAACACTCCTGTTTCCTTACCTAATCTACTTCGTTTGCATAAACATTCCCTCCATGCTGATGATACACCACTTGTTTGACTCTTTTTCAATCCAGGAACTTTTCTAGGAATCCATGCAACCTTTTTCTAGCAACCTTTTTCTTATCTGATTAATGGTGGCTGATAAGAATATTTGTGTGGCAGCTGTGACTCCTTTGACCTCTTTAGTGGTGTTGCTTGTGGATGTGGAAAGTAACCGTTTTTTAATATTTATAGATGTAAGTTCTATTGAGGAAAAACAAACAAAGAAGTGACACTTTTCGTGTCATTATGAAGGCAGAAAAAAATTAAAGCTCATCTCAAACCCTTGTGCCTTAACCTCTGTAGCCTCAAGCTATTTTTTTGTTTTTATTTCCACCTGGCAAAGTGTCCCTAAATTTAAACAGTAACACCTCCAGATTGGTAGAACCAACCTGAACAACCTTGGGCTCTATGCATCAGAGAAACATGGGAGAAATTTGAAATATTATTAGTCTCTTTGTCTCCGTCACCAGGTGAGAGTGTAATCTAAAAAAAACTGCAGCAAAAGTCAACTTTTTTTCTTCTTCTAACTTATCAAGAATGTAAAGAGCAGCCTGATAAAACTACAGATGAAGATCTAAATCTCAGCAAGCTTCACAAAAACCTCAGTTTCCACATATCATTTAAACCAGCTTTTTACCACAAAAATTGAGGCAACTTGAAAAATATCGAACAACATGCAGGCTAATGGAAATTTGACGACTAGTAGTTGAAATATCTTTCTGACCTTCACTGTCAGTCGGTGCCAGTTTGTCAGTTGTTGTGATAATAGTAATATGTGTCTCATTTGATTTTGTGAATTTAACTTGTCTGTTTTTATAAGCCAATACACTGTTTAATTCTTTCATTTTACTGAGTAGGTACACAGATGACATACAGTAATACCTGCTCGTGCACTACAACTCCACTTTGTCTTAATAAAAGTCGCCTGGTTCCCTCCCACTGCTGCTGCTGATCATTCCCAGCCCATCTGTCTCATCTCTCTGAGGAGACGGAGGAGGCAGGAGGAGCAGGAGGGACAGAGGTAAATTAACAAGTTGCCACATGTTTCCAGGCTGTGAGGTGAAAGTGGCTCTGCTGCTTTTAATTACACCTGGATGTCACTCCCAAAGCCTCCATGTAACCAATGGAGAGAGAGAGAATATATCTGGAAACTAATCGCTGCCCACACATATTACTTCTTCCTTCCTCAAACAGGGCAGCCACTAACAATTGTTGTCATTATCAGATATTCTGTCCGTTCATTTTTCATCAATCACTTAATTGATTCGTCCGGAAAATGTCAGGGACTCATGAAAAATGCCCATCACCAGTTCAAAGAGCAACCAGGTCTCACGGCAAAGCGTGAAATAGACACAGCAGTCCACTACAGCAAAGCGTGAGATAGCCAAGTTTTGGGCTGTCTAGGAGTGAAAGCTACACGTTTTGTAAATGTCATGTGACGTGGGAACCAAGGTCCCGCAAAAGAGGCAACAAAGGAACACATTTTGCTTTTTAATTCAATTCAACTTTATTTATATAACGCCAAATCACAACATAGGTTATTTCATGGCACTTAACACATTAAAGTCCTTACAGCCAGACTTTATGTGGATGGGCGTGTACATTTCACGCTTTGCCGTAAGGTATTACGGGTTGCAACGAGCCCACGGTGACAAAGTTAAATGTTTGGTTGGTTCTCATGTAGAATTTTAGCTCTTTTTTTTTCTTCTTTTTCATCTGAATAGTTTTGGGATTATCCTACTGTAGGCGTAATTGGTAACAACATTTTTGAAATAGAAAATAAAGTCTGCCAAACAAAACTGCAAATTAGACAGTAAGAGTGACATCCTTACAGTGGGTATGGAAAATATTCAGACCCCTTCAAATTTTTCACTCCGTTTCATTGCAGCCATTTGCTAAAATCAAAAAAGTTCATTTTATTTCTCATTAATGTACACTCAGCACCCCATCTTGACAGAAAAAAACAGAAATGTAGAAATTTGTGCAAATTTATTAAAAAAGAAAAACTGAAATATCACATGGTCATAAGTATTCAGACCCTTTGCTCAGTATTGAGTAGAATCACCCTTTTGAGCTAGTACAGCCATGAGTCTTCTTGGGAATGATGCAACAAGCTTTTCACACCTGGATTTGGGGATCCTCTGCCATTCTTCCTTGCAGATCTTCTCCAGTTCCATCAGGTTGGATGGTGAACGTTGGTGGACAGCCATTTTCAGGTCTCTCCAGAGATGCTCAATTGGGTTTAGGTCAGGGCTCTGGCTGGGCCAGTCAATAATGGTCACAGAGTTGTTCTGAAGCCACTCCTTTGTTATTTTAGCTGTGTGCTTAGGGTCATTGTCTTGTTGGAAGGTAAACCTTTGGCCCAGTCTGAGGTCCAGAGCACTCTGGAAGAAGTTTTCTTCCAGGATATCTCTGTACTAGGATATATCATCTTTCCTTCAATTGCAACCAGTCGTCCTGTCCCTGCAGCTGAAAAACACCCCCATAGCATGATGCTGCCACCATGTTTCACTGTTGGGATTGTATTGGGCAGGTGATGAGCAGTGCCTGGTTTTCTCCACACATACCGCTTAGAATTAACGCCAAAAAGTTCAATCTTGGTCTCATCAGACCAGAGAATCTTATTTCTCATAGTCTGGGAGTCCTTCATGTGTTTTTTGGCAAACTCTATGGGGGCTTTCATATGTCTTGCACTGAGGAGAGGCTTCCGTCGGGCCACTCTGCCATAAAGCCCCGACTGGTGGAGGGCTGCAGTGATAGTTGACTTTGTGGAACTTTCTCCCATCTCCCTACTGCATCTCTGGAGCTCAGCCACAGTGATCTTTGGGTTCTTCTTTACCTCTCTCACCAAGGCTCTTCTCCCACGATTGCTCAGTTTGGCTGGACGGCCAGGTCTAGGAAGAGTTCTGGTCGTCCCAAACTTCTTCCATTTGAGGATTATGGAGGCCACTGTGCTCTTAGGAACCTTGAGTGCTGCAGAAATTATTTTGTAACCTTGGTCAGATCTGTGCCTTGCCACAATTCTGTCTCTGAGCTCCTTGGACAGTTCCTTCGAACTCATGATTCTCATTTGCTCTGACATGCGCTGTGAGCTGTAAGGTCTTATATAGACATGTGTGTGCCTTTCCTAATCAAGTCCAATCAGTTTAATTAAACACAGCTGGACTCCAATGAAGGAGTAGAACCATCTCAAGGAGGATCAGAAGAAATGGACAGCATGTGATTTAAATATGAGTGTCACAGCAAAGGGTCTGAATACTTATGACCATGTGATATTTCAGTTTTTCTTTTTTAATAAATTTGCACAAATTTCTACATTTCTGTTTTTTTCTGTCACGATGGGGTGCTGAGTATACATTAATGAGAAATAAAATGAACTTTTTTGATTTTAGCAAATGGCTGCAATGAAACAAAGAGTGAAAAATTTAAAGGGGTCTGAATACTTTCCGTACCCACTGTATATCGATGACACACTGATGTTGTTAGACGTGCTCTAAAAGCAATCTGCTGCAATTCTACCAAATTTAATGCAATTCAAATTTGAGTACCAAGCTGCCTCTTCATTGAACTCTGCAACCTGAAAATGACGGCGGGTTGTATTTCATACAGCTGTTTGCTTTAAAGGTTTAAACTTTTCTTTTTTCCTCTACCTGCTCCTTATTCTATTACTTGTATTTATTTGTATCTCCTCCGTAAAGCCGAGGGAAACGTTCCTGAATGTGCTCTTTGCATTAAGTGTTCTTCCCCTCTGATTTTTATCTTTATCTTTCTTTATTTTCTTAACCCTCTTATCTCCATTTCATCCTGTCCCCTTTCTCTCACTCCACTCCTCTCTTCTCTCCATCTCTGCCTCCCTTTTCCACTCTCTCCGGTATAATTGGTCTCAGTGTGTTTTTCTGGTCGTATGCTACATTAATTATCACAGCAATCAGACCAGGGGCAATATGGCTTTATTTGTTCCTGCGGGAGCTGTGTGTGTGTGCGTGCGTGTGTGCGTGCGTGCGCGTGCGTGCGATATTCACATGCATGTTAGATACAGCTGAGCACTTTTTATGGCTCATTATAAGCTCTAACAAGGCTTCAGTAGCTGTATGTGTGGAGCCCGCCGGGAGCTGCATGCGAACACCTTCTCTCACAGGGCAGCTGAAAATGCACACTGAAAACACACACACACACACACACACACACACACACACACACACACACACACACACACACACACACACACACACACACACACACACACACACACACACACACACACAACAGTGAAGAAAACAATTACAGTGAGCCGGTCTGTGTACACACCGTCTGCAAGTCTGCGAACACTTTTTAAAATGTAGTTTTCTCTGTGTGTGTCAAAACTTCTGAATCTCTGTTTACATAAACATAAACGTGAGCTTTACTTATGACATGTTCCTGCTGTTTATTCATATACAGACGACACCTGAGACTTCACTTACCCATGATGTCATGCTAAGGTTTACAGCCTGCGCACATCGTCTTAGGTTAATGCAGATAGAAAAATAACATTCGTGAGAATGAAGAGGGGTTTTCAAAAAAAACAAAACTGTAGTCAATGGTCAAAAGTATGTGGACACCCAAACATTTCAGCCATCTGTCACGTGATTGTCCGAATTTCCCCACTGTGGGATTAATTTAGTCAATCTTATCTTATTGTCACGTGCTGCTATAACAGCCTTCGCTGTCTTCCCAGTATATGTTGAACCTCCTGCCTTAGTGAGGTTGTTTTCTATTACGTTGTGGTTGTGTATGTTTTTAGGTTTGTTTACCAGCAGTTTGTGTCACTTTGCGGTTGTTTGGGGTGTCTTTAACTTTTTTTTGTGTCTTATTGCCTTCTAAGTGAGGTCTATAATTTTTTTGCGGATTGACTGTGGGATGCTGCGTACATTCTGAAAAACATCATGGTTTGGGTCAAAATAAGTGTTTAGCAAAGGTTAGGTGACCATCATTGACATTGTTAAAAACTTTGTTAATGAGTAACAAAACAATTATGTAATGTTTGGTTTTAAAAGGGAAATCAGTTTTGTGGTTTTGTGGTCATTTTCTTCTATTTTGTGGTACTTGGTTGAGTGCGGGGAACACAACCAGTGTTGAATATTGATTCTAAACGGGAAACAAACAAGCTTGTTGACCAATCCATCCACCCCAACCTCCTCCTGCTGTGAACTCTAGGGCTTGATGATCACATAGATATCAGAAGATAGATGGATGGAAATGTTGTACAAACACACTTCACATAGTCTCTCGGACACACACAGACACAACACGCGCTCCAACACCTGTGCCAATGAAGCCTAGCAGCAGCACACTCTGTTCTTGAATCTGTCAATCAAGTGCTTACTAATGGCCCTCTGCACACACACAGAGGGAGCCACGTGCAAACACTCAATAACACACACACACACACACACACGCACACACACACTGTCACAGCTGTACCTTCCTATTGAGAGGAGGATTTCATTGAAAAGGCTGTAATCTGCCCACACAGACTCTCAGCCAGCAGGATAATAGGAGAGGCAGAGGATGCATTTTAACCAAGTAATGAGAACATGTATATGTAGAGAGATAAATATCAGCTATATGAAGAGAAGAAGGAACACAGACAGACAGATGGATGTAATATGAAACCACAAAAAAAAACAAAACAGGAAAAACCTTTCAATGTATTGAGTGAGACTAAATAAACCACCAGCGCACACAAAGCAGCAGATATTGTTCAGCTGAGTAACGGAGACAGCACACCGGACAATGGTGAGGCTGCTGCTGTGAGAACACATGCTCCTGTCGCACAACTGAACAGTCATCGTTAGGAGCGTGCTTTGCTGGCTTCACACCAAAACATGTTGAAAAGGGAAAGAAAAAAACTAAGGAAAAATGCAGAATTTGGTTGAGATGATGCATTGCAACAAAACTCCTAGTTAAATCACATTTAAATGTCTTTTTTTTTTTTTTTGTATTTCTGTTTGGATTTAAAAACTGACAAACAGCATGCTAATTAAAGAGTTCTACAGGATTTGGAATTTTTGTATTTTTTTTTAATTGTGAACAGAGATTTATTTAGTTTTTCTTCCCCGTTTTCTAGTTTTATGATAATTTAGGCAAACCACGCCTGTAAAAACAAACCGGCTGCAGGATATATGCCGCGTTATACCTTTAATAATCACAGTGGAAAATTACATAGCTAACATGTTTTTTGCAATGGTACAGATTGAGTTAGGCTTAAGCATATAAATAACTCGGTTGGATTAAAATAGAACATTTAAACAAGTTAAAAGAAATAATACTGACTCTTTGTTTTGGAACTAAAACAAATCGCAGTCTCATATTTGAAATGTTAAATGTTTTGTTGACCCCTCGATCCACCCTGACTTCTCTCCGCTGACTTATTAGCCCGTTAAAATATAACTTGACTTTCTATTCTGCTCCTTCCACGATTGTTTTTGGCCACTAGAGGGTGCTGTTTCTTAAACCAAATTTTGTTACGAGACATTTGCTAAAAAAAAAAACCCCACTGTAAATCGTTGTCGTATGGTCACAATAAGCCATTTGCACAAACAGCCCCTGGGGTCTCGATCAGTTATTGAAAAGACATCTCACCCTGTTGGAGTTTCTGAAGTTACATAAATACTCGTGGTTGTATTGTGGCTTTCCAGAGTGGTGCTTCCTCTCTCAGAGAAGATCTTTGGCTGAGCACAGACACCATCTGCAGAGTTTATTTTAACCAGACACCACACCATTTTAATTTTGGCATGTTGTTAAGTTTCTCACAGTTAATATTCTATTAGTGACGGCTGGTATGACCCGCCGCTGGAAAGCTACAGCCTGACTGTTGTGTGTACTGAGTCATACAAATGATAATTAGTAATAGAAAAAAAAAGAAAAAAGATGAGGATTACATTACATGAAATAAACCTGGATCTGACGTGTGAAGCGTATTGTTTAAAATGTTTTTTAAAAGACACCTGCAGTTACCACCGCTCACCACAGGTGGCGGCAAATCACTGAAATCTGGAGGATTACAAAAACAAAAGTAGAGACAGCAGATAAGTGAGTGTTATTTCAGCAATAAATTAAATCAAGGGAAGGGAGAACAAGAAGCTGTGAAGCAAGCGAGGGATACAAAAATGACAGAGATATGACAAACTTAAGAGCGGCGTCTGCGAGAGATGAGATGAGATGAGATGAGAGGAGAGGAGATGAGATGAGATGAGATGAGATGAGATGAGATGAGATGAGATGAGATGAGATGAGATGAGATGAGATGAGAGGAGAGGAGAGAGATGAGATGAGATGAGAGGAGAGGGAAGATGTGTGACGGCTGTGTGAGCCTGCTGAAACACAAACACACACAGAGACAGCGTATAGGAGGTGTTTGTGCAAGGGTGTGACAGTTTTGGTCGTCCTGCTGGCATGTTGTCGCACTTTTTCGTCCGACACACAAACATCACCGGAGATCCCGAAGCTTCCAGCCGCCGTCTGTTCTCAGATCGGGCCGATCAGGCGGGAAAAACGTCACCTTCGGTAGAATAAATATGATCATATTTAAAAAGCATGAATCGGGAATATTTTAAAGATGCTCTCTGGGTAGAAAAACATAAATGTACTTTTTGAGGGCACAACAGCTGATCACACTAGCTTTACAGTGTGAAAACACTTTCCCTCGACTACTTTTTGAACATAGCTGACAGGAACTTGGGTTGTTTGAGTCACATGAAGAAAACCCTCCATCACACAAAAAGAGGCAAATAGTAAAAAAAAAAAAAAAGAGCAGAAAATCATGAAATCTTATTATGAGTTTGTTATTTTTTAAAGACTAATGAGCGGTTTTGATTGACCTGTCAGTATTACTCGTTTTTAATCTTAATGTTGCTTCCTGTATTGTCCTAGCGTTGGTGTTTACAGACTTAAAATCACTGTGTTAATCTGTGGGTCGCACTCCATTGAGGATCATTTCCAGTGTACTGGACATAGACCTTGTGTTAATTTTGAAACCATTGGAGCAACCGTTACCCAATCAGCATTGACCAGCACATGGTGCATTTTGAGTGCCGAAACTCACCAAATCGTAAACAACAGAGAGCCTCAGCAGAGTGCGACGTCATGCCAGTTTAAATTAATTTCCTTTAAATTGTACGTGATTCGGGTTTCAAGTCCTTGATATTCGCTAAAACAATACTAGCTTGTGATTGGCTGGCAGGTGCCTATTATAAAAATGTCAGCTCAGTCTCGGCTGCGTCTCGCCCAAAACGCACAGGATGAGCTCTTATTGGTAAAAGACAGCGATCCGTTTGCCCAATAGTTTTCTGAGGGGGCGTGGTGGTGCGTTCAGGAGCACGGCAGCGGTCTGACAAACAATGAGAGAGGGGGAGGGAGAGGGAGAAGGAGGGAGGGAGAGGGAGAGAGAGCGAGGGAGGGAGAGAGAGAGGGAGAGAGAGGTAATTGGTTGTTTGGATGTCAATCAAGAGGGGTGTGAGGGTAAGGGATTGGATGAAGACAGGGCAGAAGTGCTGTTTTTATTATTTCTTTGGGTTCTTCTTTCGACACATTTATTCATGTATATCTATCTAGCCTACAAACATTATAATTATGAGTTTTCCACAGTGCATTTAATCAGTGTAATTAAAGAAATAGGCAATGTATTATTAATACTCTATTGCTACTAATGCATTAAAGTTGGACAAAGTTTCACTCATTTAAAGCACAACAAGATAAAGGACATTTAAAATAATTGGTCCTTCTGCTGCTTTTATTAATAACCAATTCTTTTTTATTACAATACTAAAATTAGACCCACTCACCTGTAAATCAATGCCTTTGTTTTCAAAGAGGTTTTGTGAGATGTTTTTTCAGCTCTGAGTAATTGTTTGCAGAGCTTCTTGTCATGCTGTACAACCTCCTGCAGTCAGAGGGTGGGGCCAGCCTGAATGTAGCCTGAGAGGCGAAAATCAGGGCATCAAAAATTTATATTATTATCTTATTTTCCCGTTTTCCGGTAGAAATGACAACCTGGATTAAGAATTTCAGAAATAATAGTTTTTATTAGTAACTACTATCTCTCTGTTCTATCCAGAAGAGGCTGAACACGTTGATATGACATACAGCAAGTAGTTGTAGTTTAGTTTGCCCCGGGTTTCACCTCTCAGGCTACATATTTGCTTCCCTAACATTATAACTGGTGGATCTGCGGGGGGTTGTGTTAAATATATTATTAATGTACAAGCGACATTTACAATTACCAGGAAGTACTTTTCATCACCTTTCATGAAAAAGTTACAGGGTGCTGCACAAGTTAAACTGAAAAAAGTTTGCACAAACCAAATCACCAGTACATTATTCCACAGCAGTGGATGATTCACACAGTCAGGTTTTCAAGCGATTTACTGAAGCTTGTCCATTTAATATTTGACATCAAAAAGTTCAGCGACTGTTCCTGTTACGCATGAATGAAGTGCAGCGCAGTGATGTCAATGAGGCAGGGCGGCGCTAAATCTTTCTTGACTAAATATTCAGAGTTACGTCTCTTCATCAACATCAACACCTGAGTTATACACGTTTTTGTGACCACTGTGAACATTTGGGATTTCACCATGGGTTTGTGCAGAGTGCACGTCGAAATTTGTGTCAAATGATGATGGCATCATCAATGTTCACTTACCAGTGGTCACTAAAACGGGTGTAACTCGGGCACAGATGTTGATAAAGTGACACAACTCAGAATGCTGACTCATGAAGGCTGTAGCTTCACTTTGCTCCGTGCACATCACTGTGCTGCGCTCCATTTGTGTGCAACAGGAAGAGTCCCAGAACTTTTTAATAGACCTTGTATACGATGCATGTTTTGTGTTTTTTTTCCAGTCTGAATTATAACACTGTACAGCTAACCAGCTTCTTCAATGCTGTACTTAATTATGGTTCTGGCAGTTAAGCACATTTGTGTTGGATAAAAACAGAGAGTCTGTGAGTGAGAGAGAGAGAGAGAGAGAGAGAGAGAGAGATAGAGAGAGAGACAAACAGGGAGAGAGGGAGGAGGGTGGCGTGAGCAGGAGTAATTGGTGTGAGGCTGTTTGGGAGGCAGATGAGAGTCGAGTTAACGAGCTGAGCCTCCAGCACCAATTAACCAACAACCTGCAGACGTGAATGGAACAGAGCCGCCGCAATTAAACAAACACACACACACACACACACACACACACACACACACACACACACACACACACACACACACACACACACACACACACACACACACACACACACACAGTTTAAGTTGAGGTGCAAAAAGGATGCAGAGGGTTGTGTCTCTCGGATGGTCAGATGAGTTTCTGATTGCGATCGGACTCTTTCTGCGTGGTCGCTGATCAACTGCGAACAACAACAAAAAAAGGATCAATTAAAGTCACATAATGTGTTTGAAACAAACAGCTGCAGGAGGAGGAAGTGTTGCCCTTTCAAAGTAAAAGACTCTGGAATACAATTTCTATATGACCCAGCACTCTATTCTTAATAACTTCTCAAAATAAATAATAATAAAGTTTTTCACAAAACACATTCAGGTATCAGAATATTTAGCTTTCTCAGATCAGTTTCTGCTGATATCACGCAGTTGGATATTTCTAATGATTTTATGTGTTAATTATCATTTTAACTTTTTTTGTTTACTGAAATAAACATTTTTTAGGTTTTCTGTTACATAAGAACTCATTATAAAAATACACATTGCAGACAGACAGATGCATCCCATCTGTTTTATTTTATTGTATTTAATATGTTAGATTTCAGCTTGACAGTGCTTCTTTATCTCGTACATCTTTACTTGTACAAAACTGGCTCTTCATAAAGCTGTCTCTCTTGTGATTGTGCACATCTCCAAGGACGGTGGGCCCTGAGGACAAAGCAAGAGTGAAAGCATAAAGAAAAACGTGTCGGAGATAAAACTGTTCTCCCACCTCGTTGCCATTCTCAAGGTGTCAAACCTTGACTGTTTGTCAAAGCAGTTGGGCATCTCAGAGGTATACACATGGATTATATACATATATTATACATACGCCAGAACTAATTGGTTTATAAAAAGATCAAAGTTTGAGTTGAAATAAGTTACTTACAAAAGAAAAGTCACTTAAAATACATCCGTGTCGAGTTAAGTTTCAAGAGATTCTGATTTACTTTATCATTTATTTTATTTTCCAGTCGACTGTGAGGACGCAGAGCAAAGACTGATTATCTGTCTGTCTGCTTCAGTGACTCTCCGTTTGACCTGAGGAGGGGTGAAAGCTCTAATTATTACAGCTGCACTGTTACCGTGTGTGTGTGTGTGTGTGTGTGTGTGTGTGTGTGTGTGTGTGTGTGTGTGTGTGTGTGTGTGTGTGCGTGCGCGCGCGTGCAATTGTGTGAAACAATAAGGGCCTGTGGGAGAGATAACAGTTATTATAGCTCTCTATGGACATCCCCCCTACACACACACACACACACACACACACACACACACACACACACACACACACACACACACACACACACACACACACACACACAGAGAGGGGTCAATTTACAGCTAGCAACTGTAAATTTGCTCGTGTCCCAGTGGGCTCTATTAATGTGTGTGTTGAACCGTGGACTGAAGACACACACACACACACACACACACACACACACACACACACACACACACACACACACACACACACACACACACACACACACACACACACACACACACACACACACACACACACACTGCCGAGCAAAAAAACAACATACGGAATCTTATGCAAACATACAGTAATGTGTGTACACACTATGACAAGCAACACGTGTGTGTGTGTGTGTGTGTGTGTGTGTGTGTGTGTGTGTGTGTGTGTGTGTGTGTGTGTGTGTGTGTGTGTGTGTGTGTGTGTGTGTGTGTGTGTGTGTGTGTGTGTGTGTGTGTGTGTGTGTGTGTGCGTGCAGGTGCAGAGGTGAGTAAACAATCATAAAACACTCGCACACAACCACACCACATAAAACACATGTAAACCAGTACAATGAAAAAAAAAAGTCATAAACTGTAAATGGGGCTATTTTTCATTCACACATTGTCGCTCGGCATCATGGGATGCCGCTCAACCACGTCGTTAACCTGCCTCATCGCTGTTTTGTTCAATCACTCGGATGTTGATTCCAGGAAAAAAGCAACGTCGGGTGGAGGTTTATTTTCAAAACAACATGACAAGTGGAGAAAATATGAGCAGCGTTTTCATTAAGGTTTTTTTTTTTTTTTTTCTGCAGACGGAAAATGAGAAATTCTCTGATAAACAAATAAACAACAATGAGGTGAATGGGTTTTCAAATCCTGTATGCCTCATACATAAGTGCCTTAGTAGTGTTGAAAAAAATGACTTGTATATTTCAGGTTTGAAGGATTTAATTTTTCTTCTGGTTGAAAATGGATTAGATTATGGCTTTTTTTTTATTATTTAATTGGCTGATAACTGAAAAGCAAAACATTTAGACAGAGCAGATAACAGTGAGGTTCATAATATAGGTCAGTCATTCAAACATGCAGGCAGAACGGAAAACAAACAGCTGAAGCATAATGGTAAATATGAGGCGGTGATACATGGAGAGTGGTTAATTAGGAGGAATTTGTTTCTAGGCAGGTGAGGATTAGGTGATGTGGAAAGATGGGAACAGACTTAATACAACTGCTGGACACATGAAGTCGTCATTAATTTATTTAATTTCAGCTCGTGGGAACGCTTTCATTTGAATTGTATTTAGGGGCAAAGGTTTGGTTTCAGAAGCACGGAGGGTGTAATAATATTGTTTTGGTCATTATATAAATCTATAAAATTAAATAGCTGCAATATAATGCCATAACTCTAACATTTGTGGATAAATGATGGTATGCCATTAAATAATTTTTTTTTAAAAAAAAAAAAAAAGGTGTTTCTGAATGCTTGTAATTCCATCCTCCTTTTATCAATCAGCAGCATCTTAATTAATACAAAATATTGTGGAGAGTACGTCGTAGATAATGGACAGTTGCAACTTGTTCACAGCTTGCTAATGATCACCGTCTAAAAAACGCACGCGCACACGCACACGCACACACACACACACACACACACACACACACACACACACACACACACACACACACACACACACACACACACACACACACACACACACACACACACACACAGAGCCAATTAAAGTTGTTTGTCACCGAGGGAAAATAATTAAAGATGTCTTGTTGCTGTTGTTGATGCAACTGTGTGATTACAGATACTTTTGTGTGTGTGTGTGTGTGTGCGCGCACACGCGCATCAACCGTTATAATATCATAACATAATGCTGCATTTTCTTTGGCTGTCTTCATTAATATTTAGACTTGGAGAGAAAAAACAGCTGGACATTAAAAATTATAATTCTGATCAATTAAATCAATAAATGTATAATCCAAAGAAGTGAATTCACTCTTTGTTACACAGATTTGCAGATGGCAGAAACAGATATACAGAGATGTTCAGTTTTGCATGATCTTTGTGATGAACTTTTGTGTGAACGCTGGTTCAGAAAACATGTAATAGATGATGCAATTCAAGCATAAGAGGCTTTTGAATATCAAATATTTGACTGTGATTTTTAATAAATTTGCAAAATTTTCCCAAAACATGTTTTTGTCTGTATATTACTTAATGTAGGTTAATGTTGAAGTTCATTGATTTAAAATTAAATGAACAACACAATAAAGTGAGCAAAAACTGAAGGGATACTTTCTCAATCTATAACAAGTCTGACAAACCTTCTTCTGTCTGCTGTCATGCAAACACACACACACTCACAAAGTCACATTCAACTAAATCCTCAAATCACGTGCTGGTGAATTGTTTTGATGAACTCTTGTTGCTTCCAGATTATTATTTTACGTCATGTTTTCCTCAAATGTTTGTCTGTAAACTAGCAGTGTGTGTGTGCATCTGTTTTACTCATGTTGTGGGCATATTAATCTGTTCACGCTGGCACATTGTGTGGATTTAACCAATGGTGGCAAAAATCTAGTCCCCATAATGTAAATCAGTGAATTTTATAGTGAGGTCTCGGTTTAAGGTTTGATAATTGATAACTGTGGTTAGAATACGTCTCCAAGAAATGAATGTAAGTCCATGTAAGGACCTCTGCAGGGATGTGTGTCTCCAGTGGGAGGTGTATTTTTTTTGTTGTTCTTTTTTTAAGTACAACACAATCACTGTAACATTCATAACAGGCTGATTAAAGCATCACCTCCACAACTTCTTTTATTGTCGTTGTGTGAAAATGTTAAATATTCATTGTGTACAAAAAAGAAGCATAATTTAACAGTGCTACAATCACAGCAGGAAATCTTATTGTGCAAAAAAACCTTGCAGTCTGTCTTTTGTTTTGCCGCGATATCACGTAAAGTTTAATTTTTATTTTGAATACAATCTTCATCTTCAATCCCGTCGCTTGTTGGAGCCCCGGGCTTTGTGTATTTATGAGATATGAAATGTGTATCGTTGTTTGTAAATTGATAAATGATTCACAGCAGGATGGATCACAGTCTGCAGCAGACGCAGCAGGATCCTCTGCAGATTTATGTTTGTGGAGTGATGTGTACATGAATCATACAGGATCTGCGCACTTTACACTTTTTTAGAAGCCTCTTGTCGGCACTCTGACAGCGGGATGCAGCACTGTTGTGCTAATATTGATGAGTTTATGTTGAATATGTGAAGGTTTGTGCACTGATAGCGGGCTTTTCTCTTTATATTTGCAATGTTTTCTGAACGAGTGGGAAAATAGTAATTAAAGAAAAGTGCAAAAAGTGCAGAAATCTCCTCCTTCAGCCACAGCTGTGACTGCAGTTATGCCACTTTAATATTTACAGGAAAAAGGCCACATAAAGAACTTAATGGCAGAGGATATAATCTGCTAAAATGCATATATATTATTATAAATAATAACAATTTATTTGCATTGTTTAGTAATAATATTTCAAACGAGAGCTTTCAAAACATTCTCCATCCTAAACAACAAGTTTGTCGCCACCCTCTGATTTATTTGGGGAGCAAGAGATACACCCTTAAAAATGCCGACTGAAAAATATGTAACTAACTTTATTTGAAATTGCTTTTAAGTGTCAAGTTACAAACCCAAAGTTTGTAAGTTAAGTTTCAAGGAAAGATCAGTGTCTGTGTTAGAATAAGTACTTTGTTCAAGTTAGTGGTCGTAGACTAGTATGTAATCGTAATAATTAATCTATGTTAAAGTCAAATGTTTCGTTGACCCATCCATCAACCCCAACCTCCTCCTCCCAACACTAGAGGACAATGCCGCTAGAGATCGCTGAAGAATAAAATATGATAAGCCGCTTGCAGAAATGACCTTTCTGGTTGTTTTTTTTATTGGAGAACATCGCGTTGTAGTTGATTCTGACTCACTCTCTTAGCATCGTTTTCAGCCATGAAAGGCTGCTGTCTTTATAAAAAGAAAAAAGTCTGCTTTTCAGGAAACAGCAGAAAGACACCGTTAGACACCAGTTTATGAACATATTAGGCCAAAAAAACTGCTGAAATACCAGCTATTTCCCTCAGGAGCTGGTGGAGACCAAACACAGATCTAAAAGAGAGTGAAAAATGGAGTTGGAATTCTCATGTGGACACAAACATGAGTCCAAATTTTCTAGATGTAGAAATAAGGAATTCTTTGCTAACAACTTTACAATATTAACTTAAAAGATGATGATATGTCAGTGTTTTTTTTTCTGCTGACCACAAATGGCTAAAACAATCAGTAAATGCAGGTTTAAAGTAGGAAACGTTCAAATGCTGCTGGCTTGTTTCTAGTGTTCCCGATCTTAGACGGTAACTTGTTGAATATAATTTTGACATGAATGCCTTTTGAGTACGGTCATTGTAAATGTGAAAAAAAGGTTTTATGAAAAATGCAGAACAAAATGATTAGCTACAATGACTAAGTGCCATAATTACAGAGAATTAAAGAGTACGGATCAATTACACTTCAATTATTTCATTCTTCAGGAACGACTTAAACCGAGGTCGACATGTACAGATATAAAATCCGTTCCAAAGAAGCTGTTTTTAAAATGAAAGAATACGTTCTGTTGTTATGCCAGAAATTCCAAATCTGTACAGAAATCTTTTTCAATAATTTTACTCGCAAACGCGGGCAGTTGAGGACTGAAAGGCAGTGATTTGTGCACACTCGTCCTCACTTGTTATTTTAAAAGTATATTAACGAGTCTGTAACAAAAGGCCTCCTCAGGAGAAACACCATTTTTTTCTCATGGCATATGTTCCACTGCAACACTTTGGAATAAATTACCAAACAGTCTTTATTTAATCATCTCTGAGATTGTCGCCTCTTCGTGCTGTCGGTCACAGCACCGCATCCCCGAACCTGCGCTGTAAAAGGTGACGGGACAGGGATGGTTTAAGTTCCCCTGCTGACAATGAGATCCTCTGTCATGTCACATCTGGTGACATCTGGAAAATGTTCTTTACTGTTTGAATGTTTCCTTGAAAAAAATTATAAATGAATTGTGGATCATGTACCCATTCCCAACCAGGTTTACCAAAACAATGATTTGTTTTATTTTCAGACCATTGGTTATTTTGACTGTTTGACTCCAGGAGCTCATGATGGCGCCTTTTATACATAAATTATTTATCAATTAAAATAATTGTTTTGCTCCATTTCCATTCATTTATATATATTTTAAGTCTCTTTGGTGAGGCATTTGAGTATATTGTAAAATAACCAGTGTATTCTCTGTAGATCCACATTAGCTGAAAATTGTCTGTAAAATATGTTGAAAACAGCTCATCTATGCAATAAAAAATGTTTTATTAAATTTTGGACTAAAAATCAGGGGTGGCTTCAGAATTGTTTAATGGGGGAGTTCTTCTGGTCATTTTGCATCTCTTTGGGATTGTTTTTTGTCTCTTGAGCACTTTTTTACATTTAATTTAATTGACTGTAGGTTAAGTTTAATACACCATTTAAAGATAAACAGATTTATATGAAAAGTGCAGCCAATGACACATTTTGCATCATGAATTCATCAATTTTTCATTCATAGATAAATTGTTTAATCTATCAAATTCCAAAGAGCAGACAATTGGTGATTCCAGTTTTGCTGTGAATGTGTCTTGTATTGTCTGACCAACAGTCCTATACCCCCAAAACATTTCATTTCCAGTAAAAGCACAAGTGTACCAGCCCTATCATGATATTTCTCGCATTTAATTGTGACATCGGGTTGAGGACGCCTGCAGTCAAACTGCAAAATAATAGAGAAACAAAATGATGAACAGAGGCTTCTCGTGTTTCAGTCAACCAGCTGAAGTTAAAATCACTCGCAGGGCTTGTCACCTTTTGCAGTGTCACTTTCATCCTGTCGCTCATCAACATATGTCAAAGGAAATGAAACATGAAAGCTGACAGTTTCTGCACTGCAGCTCAGCTGCAGGCATAGGCGCTCGTCAATATTTATATTAAACTCACCAGGGAAACAGCTAGCGAGGAAGAGTGGGTGTCATTGTCACCCTGATATTCACAATGATGAGTGTCTTTGTGTGTGCGTGTGTGTTTGCATGCCCCTGGGTTATGGTTGAAAATTGTGAAACTTCAGGACTTGCCTTTTGGAAAAACTAATGAAGCAGCTCACAACCGCGCAGCACTTTATTGATCATGGAAACGGCTCCTGAACACGATTAATTATCCATTTTCTCTATTAAAATGACAAAGATTGAAATTCAAATTAAATTAACAGGTTATCATTTCCACATGTAGCCAAAGTAAAACATTGTGATATACATTATGTGCCTAGTTGGACTCAATTAGTTTGTTTAAAATGGTGCAAATTTGATGAAATATGTTCATTTGCAGAACGTGTTTTGACAGAACAGACAGTAAGTTAATCTTTTCAGACCCTTGCAAGAGCAGATTGTTGCAAACGAGGAGAGCACACTTAGAGAGACGTCCACTCGCTATGATGCAAATCTGCAACCGCAAACACTTCATATGTCTGGATAGATTTAGAATTGTGGCAAACTGTACTTGTTCCGGTTCTTCCGTATGAAATTACTGTCCTCAAGTGCTCCACACTGGCCATCAGGACATACCAGGACCAAAAACAAAAACAAAACAACAAAAAAATCACATTAGCTTGCAGCTAACATTAACACCTAGCCTGCTTTTTTTTTTAGTTGCCAACACAAGTCGGAAGACGGCTACGATGCATGATGGTCTGCATAGATGGATGCAGCGTACACCTACTGGACACCACATTTTGGTGTAACTCGCAATTTTGTAGAGCAATTATATAGTGATTCAAATTTACCCTTAAGATTTCGAACTGCACTACTAAGTGGCTTATGCACTGTGTAGTGGACTGTAAAGTGAAAAAGTGTACAGTTCGAACACAACCTTGGTATACTTCATTTTCTGCCCTTGTGTGTTTCCTGCTTGTGTAATTGGCCACTACGCCCTAATAAGTTTCAGCTGTCGCTTGTTGTTCTCCTCTCCCTATTGTACTTAGTCCGTGTTTTCCCTCCTTCTGTTGTCATCTCCTCTTTTTAATTATCATGGTTTTGGCTTCTCTTTTCTTGGCCACGCCTGGTCATACATGCAATTTTGGATCCTGCCTTTGTGTTTTTGTTCACCTGTTTTGTATCTTCACCTGGTGAGTACAGCGTTGATATTTGATTGAGAGTGAGTAGAGAGATATCACGTGAGGTCTTTTAGAGAAGGGAAGTCTCGTGTCGAAGTCATTTCGTACTTCTTTGTGGTCATTTTGTGTCACTTGGTTGTCCTTTTATGTGTTTATACTGTACTTTTAAAAAGTTGTTTTGCATCTCCTTGAGTTTCTTACTCTCTGTGCTTGTTCTGGCTTTTCATGGTCATTTTAAATCTTTTTTTGAAGAACTCCCAAGCCCTTTGTTAGTTTGACCCACATGGATTCGATAGTTCTTCCATGTGTTCAATAGAAGAATTGGCACCACCAACTGCTCTGTCAACCAATGGATTAATAGTCACACAACATCAGTGAACAGAAACACAGTAATTCACATTTTTGCTTGTTGTTCTTCGAATATTTTGGTTAGATTTTGTGCTACATTTGGATGGTAACTGGTTGTCACAGGTTCAACATGTGCATTAATGTTAATAGTGTCTCATATTACACTGTCAAATATGTTCAGGTTGTTCAGGTGTCCGCATACTTTTGGGCAGCTTAGCTTAAAGTGGGCTTTGATCAGGTTGGAGGTTAAGGAAGAGATTTTCATCGTGTGTGTGTGTGTGTGTGTGTGTGTGTGTGTGTGTGTGTGTGTGTGTGTGTGTGTGTGTGTGTGTGTGTGTGTGTGTGTGTGTGTGTGTGAGAGGAGGCAGTTTCGGCAGTGAGCCGAGGGGGGCGCTGTCGCATCACACAACCTGCAACTAAATAAGATGTTTATTAGGAGGCTTTCAGCTTCATTTACAGACAAACAGGTTTCAACACACACACACACACACACACGCACGCACACACACACGCACACGCACACGCACACACACACACACTGGTAGCAGAGTCACACCAAACACATGCACGTACACATCAAACCTCACACACGAGCAAACCCAACAGCAGCAGTATGTTGGGTAAACAGCACTTTGTGTGCATCTGCATGTACACAAATCCACTGATACACTTGCACACACACACACACACACACACACACACACACACACACACACACACACACACACACACACACACACACACACACACACACACACACACTGTAGAATCATGTTTCTGTGGATGAAATTGCCTCTTGACACATCTGCGCATAAATTCTAGTTTTATTGTTGCAGTTCTGTCCTGCTGTCTGTCAGCCATAAAAAAAACATTTGCCCCTGCTTCAAAGAAGAGATGCACATTTTTAATAAGTTATGATATAGAGATGCTGACAAAACACAGTAACTACACGTGTTTGAAACTGAGGTGAATCCAGAATCTGATTTTTAGCTACATTACCTTAACAATGAAAATATTATAAAGGAATACTTTTGGAAGACAGAACTTTGTATGTTTTTGAGTAGGAAAAACATTCAAATTTATTTTTGAACCAGAAAAGCAAAAGTAAAAGCAAAACAACTTCATGACCCCAGGCATGTCAATCAAACCAGACACGCCCCAAACATACCTCCCTTTGAGGCCTGAATATCTGATTAATAATGGAATTATTTTCAGATGGACAACACTGATCAGATGAATGTGAGTTTAAAGACATCATAGTGACCTGTGGAAAACATTTACTCACTTTGTATGTCATGAGAGAAGTTGATGGTTTTTGAATGGAATTCAGTAGTTTGACAACCGCTTCAATAAGATCAGTGTGACCGACCCGCTGCAATTTACAGCTTTTGATTAGGTTTGATTGAAATGTACATTTTTGCTGAAGTTTTCAGCTTTCACTCTGACTGTTGATGGAGACGCAGAGACTTGATGTTTCCCAAGATTCTCCAAAGTGTGTGTCTGTGTGTCATCCATGGAGCTCAAAGTTGTTAATTTTGGCCTCGCAGTTGTGGAGCTGTGACTTGACTGAATGGATTTTTTTTTTTTCAGGGGTTAAAAATGACAAACGTGGGAGGTGGGAGCTCATATCAGCTGTCGCAAATGAACGGTAATTAAACAACTGCAACAGATGGAGACATCTTCTCTCCCTCAGTTTCTTCCGCTTGAACTTTCTTATATCGACGTTTATTAGCTTCCATCGGCATGTAGCGTGTCGGGTACATGTTTAATCAACATGTTGGTACATTTTAGTATCTAATTCTACCGTTTAAAATTGAATTATTAAATGACTCAGCATCATGTCCAAAACAAAGTTTGCACAGAAAGACTTGTTGAGCTGTACGAGCAGTCGAGTAACTACTGGCAGCTCCTGATTGGACGGGAGAGGAAGAATCACATATATTGTCTGTCTCGGAGACAAGAAAAACAACAACACACACACACACACACACACACACACACACACACACACACACACACACACACACACACACACACACACACACACACACACACACACACACACGGCATCTGAAGAATGTTTGTTTTCTGTGGGGTTCTTTTATGTTTTTGTGAAAGTGAGGTAAAATCTCCGCAAATGTGAAAAGTAATTAAGACAAAACTAACATGCGGGAGGCGTGACCTGTGACCCCGCAGAACGACACGTCTGCCGTTTCCTGCTGCGCTTCCCTGCCCCCCCCCTCCACACACACACACACACACTCCCCCCCTCCCACCGCTGCCCTCTGACTACTGTTGTACCTCGCCGCTGCGCCGCCGTCGGCAAACTTCCCCTCAAAACATTTGCACAACAACATGCAAACAAACGCCACTAGGTTTGCTGGGAAGGAGACGGTGGCTTTTTTAGCACTTTGCCGCCTCTCGCGCACACCCCACGGTGACGGGAATAGCACCCATTGGAGGGAGGGGGGTGGGGGTGAGGGTGCAGAAATGTAACGACGGGTGGTGGGTGTCAAATCTGTCAAGAGTGGAGTGTGTTCGTACTGACAGCGAGTGCGTGCGCTCAGGAGTGTGAATGAACAGTGTGCGTTCGTTTTTTTTGCCACAATGGTGTGTGAATAACTGAGAGTAACCGAGTGGCGTGTGTGTGTGTGTGTGTGTGTGTGTGTGTGTGTGTGTGTGTGTGTGTGTGTGTGTGTGTGTGTGTGTGTGTGTGTGTGTGTGTGTGTGTGTTTTGCAGTTTTGAGGTGTTGCTGAAAGTCTGATCATCCTGAGCGTGCTCCCTGTAGCGAGGCAGACCACCATGTTGGAGGGGACAGAGGAGTCGCTGTGAGAAGTTTTTTTTTTTTTTTTTACAATTATATTTACAGATGATTTATTAGGTGTTAGCTTACCTGCATAGTTGACATGGTTTTGTTGGGTTATCACACATTTATTCATGTCATTAGTCTTAGGATTTTCTTTGCAAAAGGAGGCCTGAGGTGTCAGGAGAAAGAGAGGCCCAGCACTTGTGACTAAATTATTTGACAAAGGGTTTTGTTTTGGCTGCAGAGTTTTAACGAATTCAAATATTTTACCAACATTTTCCAGATCAAAAATGGAACTGGCACCGCTTGCTTTATAGCTCTTCACCCCCTCCAGAGCAGGCGATTCTCGTCACAGTGGGACAAGATAAATTCTGTCTTTCTGCTCCATTCTTGTCCAAACGCTGAACACAATAACAGATTAGAGTCGACCCAGTTCGGGTTCCTTCTCCGGAGAAACGCTCGCACTGTTGATCCCAACCGACCAAAACCCTCAAAGCATTTGAAAAATAACATTAAAAAAGTTAGTACTGGTTAAACCCAATATGTGTGGATAAATATGTCGATGATTAGGTCAGACAGAAACTATTGCTGGACTAAGATCCTGAATGCAGTTCGTAAAAATCCCCCCAAAAAGATCCAAATCTTTGTCAAAACATTAGTCAGTATATATGTTGCTTCTCAGAGGTGGTTGTTGGTGTTGTTTCCCATAGCAACAGGGATTTTTAATAATGGTAACACAGGTGGAGAATCTCAACTGAAATACCACAACTGAAGAATTTATACGTTTCGTTACTTCTCTGGTCATGAAAGAGTCCACGCTTCGCACTGATGTCTATATTCGAGTTTTATTGCTGAGGTAACATATCCGACGGGATCATAAAAGTCTGCTGTTTTGCCCGTCGTCTCGCATTTTCTGGCGTCTTGTAGAAAACATCTGGGTTATATTGTCACGTGAATTAAAATGCAACTTTTTCAACTTCCTGAATATAACAAGGCAACATAACAATGAGTTTACTTCGCGAACCCGAAATGACACCAAGAAAAATTTACTTTAACCACGTCAAAGAGAAAAATAGTCGACAATACAAAATAATCGAGCAAACCCGAGTAGGTTAACAAGCACGATGTTGTCATAGCAACGTTTACATCCCGCTCTGAGCAGCGTCAGCTACACGTTTATTATGACAAAATTTCACACTAATGTCTATTAGAATGAAATTAAGTCATGCCATTTTAATAACAAAAAAGTCAAAGGTCAACTCCTCTATGACATCACTGAAGTTTAGTGCTGGAAAATGCCTGAAGCTGAGACAGAGGTCCTGTCTGTGTCCTGGTTTGTCCCAGTTTCTGATTCTGACCCAGTTTAAAGTGAATTTGATTGTTACGTCCCTACGGTCCAGTTCCTCTCAGTCGGTTTTCACACTGGTCATCAGCAGTCGGTTTCAGGTCCTGGTTCAGTTTCTGGATGCCACAGATGAACCAATGAAGATCAAATAAAAGTGTTAAACACACATTACGAATATGGTATTATTGAAAAATACTGTAAATCTAAGAGGGTGGAGTCACAAACCGATTGGCTGTCTTTCTCTGATTGGTTGAGTGACAGGACGCCTGATTGACTGATTGAGTTGGTAATTAGCTGTTTAGTAGGTGATAACTGGTACATATCTGGTTGTTTTGTATTTCCTCATGGCCATTTTGTGTCTCTGCATCTTTGTTGTAGCCATACGTCTCCTTATAGTTGTTTGGCTTCTTGGTAGTCTCTTTTAAAACCTATTCTGCGTGTATTTGTGGTAATTTTTTTTTTTTTTTTTTTTTTTTTTTATAAATCTTTGACTTACTTTTTGGTTGTATTTATCTGTTTGCAGTCATTTTGCATCAATTTTTGTTTTGTCATTTTGGTAAAGGCATTTTCAGTAGCGCAAACATGTCCACCCTCGTCGCAGCTGGACTTTTGTGTCCCCGCTGCGTCGTCCCTCTTCATGAAGGCCGCTTTCATCATCACTCGGTTGAGGCATCGCTTTGACCAAACAAAGAGAATACATTAAGTTAAGAAAAAAAGTAGAGGAAAAAAAATTGAACTGAAATGAAAGGATATCTATTTAAAATGTACTTGAGAAAGCAGATAGCAAATAGCAAATTTAGCAGGATATGAAGGTCATTTGAAGGAGATGGGGTTTGCTGATACATCCAGACTGATGTCATTCTGCTTTCACTGCGGTCCTGGATGTGTTATTTTCGTCACACATAGAGAAAAAGGTCAACGAAGGTAAGTGTTCAGGAAGAGCTGTCGGGCTCAGAGTGGGAGGATTTCCTGAAAGCAGACTGTTGAGCTTGCTGACTCACCTCATATCAAGAAATGACTCGGCTAAAGATATTCTCTTATTTGTCTTCACACATTTTATTCATTATGCTCTCACAGTTTTTACTTATATACTTTTACCTAAGTGGTTTGACAGACTTGTTTTCGTGCTTTTACTTTAAACCTATGTCGTGCAGAACTTTTAAATACAAATGAACATCCGTTACAGCCAAACCAAACAATTTCACGCAATTAAGCAATATTACACGCAACCGCCTCTGTCCTGACCGCACCACTGAAGTGCTAATAATCATGTTAAAGCACACCCTCGAGTGTAATATTGCTATTATGCACCAAGTTGCCAACTAAATAAAATATGTAATCAAAGTGTATTCATATTGTGGGGCAATTCGCCCTCAAAATATAAAACTTTTTGTTAGCGGGAGCTCCGTTTCCATGGCAACACATGGGGTATGACTAACAACTGGAAAACAATCAGTGGCCTGAGTAGAAGCGAAATTAATGTATGCAATGTTTACTACTCCAGGAAATAGTCCGACTTTGGCAACGACGTAGCAACAGAGACAAACTCTAGTCCGTTTTATTGCTTTCCAGAGATCGTTTCTCAAACTGAATAAATACGTCACATAGAAACAGTAAACAGCTTAGCTTGCTCAGTCTTGTAAGTAATAAATCCGCTGAAAAAAGATATCGACGGAGTGACAAAAAAGGACCAAAAGAGACCAGATTTTGCCAAACGGGTCACAATTAGTTGGCCTATAACAAGTAAAAACAACATTATATTGCATATTATATGCAATTACAATTATATATTCCCATTGAGAAGGCGGAGGGATATTTCTCGTGATGAGCAGGGTGTGATGCTTTATGGTGATTTGAGCACCTTCCAAATGTACAGTCGACCAATCAGATCGCTGGGTCCGAACTACTACCAGTTGCCACCAGATCAATCTCTGTATTTACGGAGTTTTTAAATCTACTGTCTGGTGAGACATTCCCTCTCTTGCCAGATGAATGCATACTAAGCGTGCTCAATGGACATACTGCATACAGCACACGTGAAACTGATTTCCGCAGGTCAAAAGAAAATGTTACAGATTGTTAAATTTATCACGTTTAATTCAGTTTTGCGTTATTTTGAACCCAAACAAATCCCTTAAGTTCTTGCTGAATTACTTACATACATACAAGTCATTTATCAGGAAAAGAAAACTTTGAGCCAAAGGTTCTGTGCCGTCCAACGAGGAATCTCTTCTTGTCCTGCTCGCAAATAAAGTTCCTCCATCGTGAAGTTTTATTGCCAAAGCATCAGCTGCTCTGACTCATCGTCATCGTCCTGTTTTAGCAAACAGCTCTATAAATAAGGACAACTACTACGCTGCACAGTTTCAAGCCCCGGCGGACCCGCAGGGAAGCTGAACTCTGTCAGCGAGTGAATCACTGCAGCTAAAGAGGAAAACAAAAGTCTGATTTTTTTTTTTTTGGGGGGGGGGGGGGAGATTTATAAGCACAACTGGCAGACGAAGCAGGAACATTATTCGATATCGCACACGGCGTTTTGCAGCACTTGTGACGGGATAGTCAACGGACGTCACGTCCTCTCTCTCTCCCTCTGACTGAAAATTGAATCCCTTTCTCCAGGTTCTGCTCTGCTCCGATTGAGTATTAAACTCGTGTCAGGAAAGCTCAGATCGCTGCGGACGTCACACGTCGTCAGCGTGCGTCGAAACCCCTCACATGGTCCGCAGAGCAAAATTTGATCAAACCGAACGTCACTCAGCCGTTTGTCTCAGGCAGGAGGCAGAACTATTTCCATGGTTACAACTCATCATAGTTGCTGCTCACTATGACGACTGTCAGCAAAACAAGAACACATTCATTTTATCCCTCCTGACTCCAGATATTCACTTTGGCGGCACGTCCCATGTTCATTTTTGATTCTACCTCCAGGCATGTTGTCGATTTTGGTATTTTGAAATCTGAAAGTTGGGAGTTTCCTTGACCTCCCACCACATGTCCTCAGACTTTCCTCCTGGTTTCTGTCATGTGACTCCCACTTGTCCCCATGTCTCGTCGTCATTCTCGATCTGCATCTCGGTCAGGTCTGCAGTTCGGTCTCCTTTCCTGCCTTAGCGTCTCCTGAAGAATCAGAACATGTAATCTTGTTTCCATCTGACTGGCAAAAAAACAGTTTTTGACTTCCTCCGTTTTCAAAACAACAGCTGACTCTCACACTGAGTTGATAAAATGCGGATTAAATAAAGACAATTCTTTCCAAGTTCAGTGAAAGTCCGTAGATAGAATCAGCTGTAATTATTACCAGGGAAGGTCACCCAGACATAAATCTTGTCTTTTGCATTAACTAATTTATTGAAAAGTTAATTATATGTATTTATATTTAGTTATTCTGACACTTAGTAACAGTTTTGTACACTTTGTCCAAACCTAAACCATCACAATCTGAACCTAAACCTGAACCTTAAACCTAGTCTCAACCCTCAAACAGCCATTTGAAGCTCTCCTTAAGCTAAGACCGTCCAAAACATCCTCACTATTTCCAAAAATATCCTCCAACCCACGGTCAAATCTGAAATCTGTCCTCACGAAGATACTTGTAACAACACACACACACACACACACACACACACACACACACACACACACACACACACACACACACACACACACACACACACACACACACACACACACCATATGCCACAATTCTGGCATCATCCTTGGTAATAAATGGAAGTAAATGGAGGAAAGGTTGAAGTGTGGGAGGGCTGCCTGAAGTGAGTCTTTGTGTGTACATATACAATATGTATATTGTGTGTGTCTCCCAGCAACCGGCACCCTTCACTCCATGTCTGCGTCGAGCCGACAGCAGCGTCGCTCTACAGATGCAACAGGTGCACAATGAAACGTCCTGCAGCAACGTAGTGCTTGTTAGTGTTTTCTTAATAACCCAACATGAATAAGTCGTAACTTTAAAGTTTTTGTTTCCAGAGCACAGCAGACGACCATTTTCTGTGTCAGAACTCACTTTATAGAAGTGGGTCAATTCTCTGGGACACAAGATGGTCGACATTTACACGACCACTAGAGGTTGCTTAACTTTAAAACGTAACGTCAGTGGATATTTTTTCGCAGGACAGTACTGAATTTGCAGCAAGTTTTCTAAATGCTGTGCGCGCGTTGTCGCAGTGATGAAGATCTTAATTTGTGTTATGACTGTTTGCAATGTTTTTTTTCTGAAGTTGTATATTGAGCACTGAATGTCTGTTTGATCCATCTTCTTTTTATCCACCCGTGTAGGTTGGAGTCGGAGCTGCCATTGATGACGGGGAAGGAAGTGTTGGAAGGTAATCACAACTTTTTTCCCCCTCACTTTTCCAATCAACTTTATTGCAAGCTCAAGTTAAATCCTGGACAGCCCCCCCCCCCCCCCCCTAAAAAAAAAAAAAAAAAAACACCTGCAGACACTAAGCATTTACACGACTAACCCCTTATTGGAAAACAAAAAAAAAAACCAACAGGGGATTAATTGATCAGCAGCAAAATGCCTGGACTAAACAATTACCTGATGGCCCAACACTTGCCTGAATTAAAGCACTTTCGATCAAATTGAAGGGAAAATAAACCAAAGTAGGAGACAAACTGGATACAAAATGCTCTTAACTAAAGCCAGAAGATGTTCAAATATGGTGTCAAAAACGCTCCAGTGCTCTGATTGGTCGGTTGTCTCAAATGGAGGGAATATGTATTCAGCTAATTTTTTCTTTTTACTATTTCAATCTTTTTTTAAAGTTTTTGGGTGGATAATGAACCCTCTTTTACTGCATCCATCGAGATCATCGTCATTCAGCCGCCATTGATGTCAGGAAATAACATTTTAGGAGGTAATTTTGTTAAGGCTTCTCTGACTAATTTTAGACTATAGCCAACAAAACAAATTTACATTTTCTCCACCGTAATTGTATTTATTGTTGGGATACAAACAGATAATGATTACTAATCTACTCACATTTTTAAATCTGGTATTATTTATTATAAATATTGTTATAATAGAGGCAATGTTCTGAGTTTTAAAGTGGAGGGAATTTTCTCAAATGAACTGTACCATTTTAAATAAAACCCATAGAAAATAGGAAAGCTAATTAATAAAATGTTAAGACTTTTTTTTAAAGTGACTTCTGGTTGTCTGCAGGTTTTTTGGAAACTGTTTGGAGTATTTTTAAGTAGATTTTAAATTGTTATAAACCTAAATCTCTCACTTTCCCTTCAACGAAACCCTTAAAAATGACAATTTTACCCAAAGGACTCTTTTAATATCTTTTTTAAGAGTTTGTAGAGCTGCAATCCATTCCAAACATTCTTCAAACCGTCTTTAATCTAAAACCATCAGAATTTACATGTGAAAGTGAAACTCACGCTTTAAAAATAGGAATCAAGACGGCAAATGAAACCAACTGTGCCTCAGCTACTGAAGCCTGAATCTCTCCAACCGTCACTCATCCACCATCCATCAGTCCAGGAGGTTTCCCTCTCTCCTCCCCTCCTCCTCTTCCTCTCCAGCCACTGTTGACGTCCATGGCTCTGTCACCCGCATCACCGGTTTCCACGCTGCTCTCTGGTCCAGTCATGTAGTCATTATGGCTTTTCTAATTCCCACTGTGTTCACACCCTTCCTCTGACTGTCTCTTTGCGGCTCCTCTGCGCGTTTTCACTTAGTTTTCTTGTAGTTAATCGGTCGTCGTTTCTGTCGGAAACTGTTTGTTTTTGCGCTTTTCTGACGCTTTGGGGAGTTCTGCGCGTCCGAGCATCCCGCAACGTCTCCACGGTTCAAAATCCCTTCTCTGGCTGCTCCACCTGGACCCCGTTGTTAATTTCTCCCATATTCCACCAACCGTGCGGTCATTTCTTTCCTCGTCGTGACTTCTAATTGTTTCTTGGCAGAGTTGGAAACCACGGGGGAAAAGGCTCATATGAGTGCGCCTCCGCTGATCCGTGCGCCCAGCCCGCTCCCGTTCTCTGGGGGGACAAACAACACCAACACCGGCACCGGGGGAGGAGGAGGAGGTGGTGATGGTGGTAGTGGTGGTGGTGGAGGTGGTAGTGTGATCTCCTTCCACATCCAGATCGGTCTGAGCCGGGAGCCGGTGCTGCTGGACGCTGCGGAGCTCAGCCTCAGTCAGGTCCGGGAGGTGGCGTGCTCCATCGTGGACCAGAAGGTAACCGAGAGTTTAAAACCGAGTCCTCGAACCCTCTGAGTTCTGGAAGAGTTGTCATAATGTGCAGAAAGCGAAAAAAGTGTGAAAAGTTACAGGTGTCAAATGAAGCTTTCACTGGCAGATTGGTGCATTGGTGCAAATTATGAAACCCACAGACATGTTCCCACGTCCTCTGAACCTGAACAAAGTACTTTGTTTTTTCTTTTTTTTTCTTGTCTTTTCTTTTTTTCTTTGAGTTGTCTTTGTGCCTAAACCTTCAAAGTAGCTCTGGCACATCATAAAAGTGTTATTTCATTGGGGCAAACCACCCATAGGAACATGGTTGTTGCTGGACATAATGATAAAAGAGGTATTAGAAACACCTTTCAATATAATGTAGCATAGCACAACACCAGCTATTGATTTACTAAAGCTTAAAACAGTAAGTACATATAAAAAGAAACACTATGAGCAGGTTATGAGGGAGCAAGACTGCCAAAATGAAAAATAAATGTGCCCTGAAAATAATATTGCTATTAATAAATTGATAAAATGTCAATGTCAATTTATTCATTTTTTATTTTATTTATATACTAGTTTCTCTTTAAATTTCCCCCAATTAATTTATTTATAAATTTTCCTTTTATATGTTTTAAACATGTTTTTCACTCTGTCATTCCCCGCATTGCTATTATAAAAGCATCCATTATTGCCACATTGAGTTCCCAATGATGTCAGTCGTTATCGTGCTTACCCTCAAATATATTTGTATTAATTATTATCGATGTTGAAAATTCGTTTGTGATCTTAAAAATATAGTTTATATATACATATATTACTCAAAGTTCACTTAATAGCGATTAACTGCTTGTCACAGTCTTCATCAGCAAGTAGAGTTTGCCTAGTTGTCATGGAGATAGCTAAATTGTCATCACATGTCACGTATCACATGACCACATTCTCACCCCATGGTTATGATGCCCTCCCACATCAACGCAACCACCAAACCATGTGATGAAAACTGAGCGAACTTGTCTTTGATGATGAAGACTGGAGATGTGGTTTAAAGCTCTGGGGGGGGAAAAAAGCTGCAGTATAATTAGACCTGATGAAGCAGTTTATTGCATTAGGCCTGAAGCTGTGAAATCCCTGTCTGATTTCTCCTTTTGTCCCGTGTCAGCATGATGATAGTTAGCACCACAGCTTTCTACCATTTGGACTTAAAGAATCTGTGTTTAAAGGAAATTGTTCGCAATGGCAGGATAGTCCCAGCTGCACAGCAAAGAGAGGCTTTTTCCATCGTGACAGGACACGATGGGACGAGAGACGGCTGTGACATGGTGAGAGGGATATTCAATAATATGTATAGACAATCCACAGCGCCATAGGGAAATCCCGCCTATAGCAGGAGACCAGTCAATGTCACCACTTTAACCTCTGTGCCCTGCTGGACCATAATTTGACTCCACAGGCTGCTTAACAGAAGTTACATTGTCTTGCTTTAAGTAGCGTTAGCCTAAAGCTTCTAGAAGTCACTGTGTCACCTGACCTTTACTTTGACAAGTTTTACGAGTTGTGTCGATCTAAATTGCTTTGGGGTGTGATCACATGGCAGCCGTAATAGATTTAATGCTTCGTAATATCATCTGTTCAGATATCCAGATCCTAGGCTCTATATAAAAGTGGACGTAGCTTCCGGGTCTGAAAAATGAGACCGATGCAGAAGTGCCTTCAGCTGCAATACCACCAAGTGCCACTAAAGGCTGACTCCAAAAAGTTTCCGGCTCCCCAGACTCCCATTTAACTAGTCGCATAAAATTGAAAGTCAATAAATCTTTTCCACAAGTGTTTTTGGTTTTTGCGAGCTAAAATCAGTCCTTCTTCTTCTAAAAATAATCCAGCCTAAAAAAATATGTGTTATTGGGAGGGAGGGTCTGTTTGATTGACAGGCATGTGGTGCAGTCAGGTTACAGCTTTCGGTTGGCGGGACGTAGTATCGTCGGGTTTCCAAATCAGATCAAGTCAGATCCACCGCTAGCTCTGCCCCCAGCTCGTCCAAATATGGTCACTTCCTGCTCCAAACCGCACCGAACTAGCAAGATGTTGCCAGCCAAAATCCGACCTCGAAGCCCCACAACGGATGTCACAAACCAACGGATGATGTCACTGTTGGTTGATCCAGATAATGTTCCTACCATTAGTTGCTGTTAGTAGGAGATTTGAAGGGCTAAGCTTTTACCGCAGAACAGCATGACGCATGAACACACAACATTCCTCCGATGGCATGCAGTGTGTTCAGCAGTATTTCTCTCTAAGTGCAAGGTGTACAGTGTGTGAGTCTGGAAAGCAACATTTATTCAGTCAGTGTAGTGACTCACTCGGGGGCTCGTTGGTTTCTCATCGGAAACATGATGGATTTCTGCCTTTGTTCGCTCGCTCTGCAGGGGTTTCTCTGTTTTTCTGGCTTTTACTTTATGAGCTGAATTGAACTGCAAAACTGTTACCAAGCGCTCACAATTAAACTACACAGACACACACACAGACAGTGTCAGTGTCCTTATGAATGTGATAGATGTCCTCTTTCTCACTTAGACGAGCGCAGAAAGATCCCTGAGGAGTTTATGAATGTGAGCGTGTTTTGTTTCTCTCATTTACACAAATAACAACATTGTTGTTAAATGTTTTTTTTCTTTCTCTTTTGTCCCAAAACCAAATCGACCCAAAATCCAGTCCAAAAACCAAAATGTGAGACATCCAACAACTTCAACGTCAATATGGTCGGAATGCCTATTCATTGATTTATAAATATTTTTTTCTTTGAAATGGGGTGGAGATTGAGGCCTGACCAGGATGCTTTTAGAATGGGATTAGGACAGAAAGGGAATATCAGGAGTCAATCCCGACACGATGAGTGAGGGATGATGATGGAACCTGATTTGGATTGGACTGGGATCGAGTTTTATTGGGATTGGATCTGGAGGGTATAAAAAGGGGGTTTGACATCAGGATGAGTTTTGGGTTGGTACAGGGTCGGGATGGGAACAAGAAAGGATCCCCTGAGATTATGGTGGGATTATGGCTGGGACTGTTGGTTTGGGATCAGGATTTCAACAGGATTGTGATGGGTTGGGGAAGGAAACAAGAGGGAACTAGGTTGAGACTAGGATCCAGTTTTATTTGGGACTGGGTCAGGAGGGAGTTTGAAGGGAACAAAGTCAGGTTTTCATGTAGATGGGATCAGGATTTGTAAAAGGATTTTGGATTTTAATCAGATTAGGAGGGTACTAGGATGAGATTTTGGTTCAACTTTATTGGAACAGTATCACAAAAGATTTGGGAGACAGGATTTAGATTCGAGATGCAATCAAAAAGAGATGAAGATTGGAACAGGATTACTAACCGAGTGATGAAAATCAACATATTTCTTTCTTATTTTCTTTGGTGCAGAGTGCAAACATTCTTATTTTATTCTTCTTTGTATATTTGGAAATAAGAATAATTCAATCAGGATTTGGAAAGAACATTTTAGATCCATGTAACTGTTTACATTCCCTCTTCCTGTGGTCCTGTGGTGGAGTCATCACCACAACATGAAACCAGCATTTTCTGATTTACTTGCTCTAGAAAACAAGTAAGACAATGGTGGAAAACACCTGTTTAGTGTGAATGCAAGCTAACAATAGAGATAAAAAAAGGCACATTTACTCACATGGACATTTCTCTCCTATGCGCACACATACAAATGGCCATGTTCTGTCCGTTATATCTGTTCAAATTAGCTAATAATCCAATTTCTGGTGAGAATCACCCCATTTCACCACCGTGGCACTTTTACACCTGAATGTGACACTCACACATACCTGAAACCTGAGAACCAGGATGCTAACGGCTTGACACACAAACATACACACACACTCAGGTTGTTGATCAAAGTGTTCATTAGTTTATGTGTATTCTATAGAGGAATATATAGTACAGCAGGTTACCTCGACACCTGTTCACGCACCAAACCTGTGTGACATCCCTCGCAACATGCAACACTTAACACCTCAAATGGCACCAAATGAACTGATTAACAAGAGGTGTGTGTGAGAGAAGAGAGAGAGAGAGAGAGAGAGAGAGAGAGAGAGAGAGAGAGAGAGAGAGAGAGAGAGAGAGAGAGAAACATGGCTTTTTTAATTTCTTGTTCGTTAATGTTTACAGAAACGCTACTTAACTGTTTCCCGGCAAAGATCAAAGTTGCCAAAGATGAAGCGTTTGGGTCCTTCAGCTGCGTGCTGATTGGTTGTTCTGGTTCGGTTCGCAGAGACTGAGAGATTGACGTCTGTGTTCAGGTGGGACAGAGGTGCAGCAGCTCTTTTTTTTGTATCATAGGCTCAGTTACTGTGATGGAACCTCACTTGTAATCCAGTATATATACAGTGTTTATAACTGGGATGCCTTTACAAGGATCTCATTCTTCGAGAGTCGTTACCAAGAATTTTGTTCAGGAGATTCCATGCTTAAATTTAATTCAATTAAATTTTATTTATGTAGGGCCAAATCACAACACAGGTGATTTCATGGCACTGAACACATCTAAGTGCAATATAACTTCACAACATTATACACAGAAACCCAGCAATTCAACAATTCAACAATTTCAATGTAAGCTAGTAGGGAAAAATGACCCTGTAAGGGAGAAAAACCTCCAAAAGAGGAAAGAAACCTCTGACAGTAGCAGGCGCTATAATTTATATTTAAAGGCTATAATTTATAAAGGATATACACTTTGCAAAAAAATCTTGTGGTGTTCTGTGTTTTTATCAGCTGTTCCAGCAGGAAGTAAAAGCTCCAAGCCTCTAATCCATTAAAATGTCTGTTTTTAGTGGTCTGACCTCCATGTGATTCAGTATCTTTAAAGACGGTGGAATCAGCCAACAAATGGTGAGCTGTGAAACTATGATGTCTCTTTTAACTTTACTGGCCCAAAATCCACTTTTAAACCTCTTCGACTTTTAATGTCAGGTGAATTTCTTCTGACTAAAATGCAAGAAATCATTAAGTTTGAATGTTTAAGGAAACAAACGGCAACTGAATCTCTAAACTGAACGTTATTCCACACAACACTTGGTCCAGACTGTGAAGGATGCTTAAAAACTAAGTTAACATTATTTTTATCCATAAAAGCCTGGAGCTTTTTTTTACTGATTAACTTCCATGTCACTGTAAATGCACTTGGTCATCATAGATTCAATCGTCTTTGACCGATTTTGGTTTCGTGAGACACTCTGAGGTGAAACGCTCCTGAGCTGAGAAGCGTTGTTGTGTGACGTAATATGTGGTTAATGTAAATGCCCCCAGTTTCTTTACATGTGGTGAAATCATGACTGCGACAACGCTTTGGGTTTCACTGAGCATCGTTTTCTTACCACTTCACAGATAGACACACACACACACACCCCCAGCCCCTCCCACACACACACACACACACACACACACACACACCTCTGCCACTCTGTAACAGTAATAATGAAGCCGTGTGCGCTGCGTTTCTGTCGGTAGCTGTTTCTCCTTGTTGCCTGGCAACTGATGATGATTGCGGCTGTGAAGTGTCCTTCTGAGGGCCATTATGAGACACACACACTCTGAATGAAGCAGAAGATGAACAGTGTGTGTGTGTGTGTGTGTGTGTGTGTGTGTGTGTGTGTGTGTGTGTGTGTGTGTGTGTGTGTGTGTGTGTGTGTGTGTGTGTGTTTTGTCCTTCTCATTGTCCTCTCTCTCGCTCTCTCTTTCATCTCCTCACTTTTTTTTTCATCCATTCATACCTCTTTATTCATCTTTTCTCGTCATCTCATTTTCCCTCCCTCCCTCTCTCTCTCTCGCTCTATCACCAAGCATCTCTTTTTTCCTTCCTATCCTGAACTGATAGTTCTGGTGGACCAATTCAGTTTCACATATTTTGATTTTAAATTGCGCCCAGTCCAACGTAAAATCGAAGATATCTTTGGTCAAAGCTCAAACATTTTCAATACAAAGACAACAGATTAAGGAGCCATAAAGATGTTTAAAAGCTGTGTTTACTTGTTGTATATGTTGTCTGTACTTAAGTCTGTATACACACTATTGAGGACCAAAATCCCATAACCTGACCTCATTCCAGCCTCAAACCAAATCTTTAAAAAATAAACTTACTGTTAATGTTTTTACATTATGGGGATTTGAGTTAAAGTCACCACAATGTGTGCACACGGTTAAGTCCCCATAACAAACACTATCACACGCTATTACAAATGACATCATGCTGCATGTCCTGTCGTCATGGTGACAGCCCCTCTCTCCTCCTCATTAGGTGTTGTTGGCGAAGACCAGCACATTGCTGCTGTTGTAACATTAAAACTCCAGTTTGGATTGATTTTTAATGTTTCAGCTGCAGTCAGAGGACTCTGTAAATAAAAATAAAAATCCTGTTTTATACATTCACCTTCCAGCTACAGTAGATATTTTTTTGTCATAGCAGCAGCTTAGCCATCGTTTGATGTGCGCTCTCGGCTCATGGTTCACATTTATGGTGAAATTGCAGACGTGTACGAATACCAGTGGTTACAAAAAATTATGTAACTCTGAATTACCTACTGACGAGACGAGTAGTTCACGCCTGCTGTGTGCATTTGATCGCCCCTCGAATGTAAATCCCACTATGAAGTTGTCCAAATATGATAGCATTGGTGTCCATGGCCTCAGACATGTGGTTGGGAATGTGTCTGCCCTCATCCCTGAATGTGTCTTATGTAGTATGCATCATATTCTGATTGATTGGACGAGAGAATTATCCGAACACAGCAACACATTATCATGTTCAGATTTTTTAAAAACAGTCAGCTGACCCTCTGCTGTCCTATGATACTTGGACTCCAGTACCCACGATGCCTTGCAGGGGCAGGATGGGGGTGGTGGGGTCAGGGAGCTGTTCCGCTGTGTGTTCGGCACAGAAAGTCCTCAACTGAGCTGAATTGAATAAACAGAGGTGGAGGAGACGGAGAGCCTTGAGTTCTTGTTGCCGTGACAACAAGAGCGGCACCGCTGCTATGGCAACACCACACACAGAGACACGCTCTTGATGTATCTGTGAAGTATATTGTGAAGGATCTGATCGAGAGACAGGTGAAGGCCTTGTGGATGAAGAGGCTCCTCTTCATTGCGTAGTTCCCTCTTCTTCCTCATTTTTTTTGCTTTGTTTTCCTGCATGTGAGAAACACGCATGCAGATACCTTCTCTGAATGTCACAAAGATGTGGCGGTTGTAATCAAACATCTCCGCTCTGATGTCCATCCCTTGTGTTTCTTCGTCAGAGAAGTTCTCCTCTATTTCCTCAGTCGCGGTTTCTTTGCAGCAGCTCCACCTTGAAGCATCGATGTGGACTCTAACCTGAGCTGCTGTTAATTGTAGATTTGCGAGTGACCTGTCAATCATGTTGCCTTCCAGAAACGTGGGAACCAGGAACGGCACGTGACGAATTGGAAGCCAGAAATAAAATAAAAAAACTGGTTTCTGTGTGTGTGTGTGTGTGTGTGTGTGTGTGTGTGTGTGTGTGTGTCTGTGGGTGAAATGTGTGTGTATTTCTGTGTACATTTGTGGTCGATAGCAGTCTCAGCGGTGCTCTGCGGTTGGTCGATGTGTTGCTCATTTCAGCGATGACTCATTGATCTTCAACATAACGGCGAACTGCACCTTTAACTTCCAGTGGTTTCACTTCACTTTGTGTGTGTGTGTGTGTGTGTGTGTGTGTGTGTGTGTGTGTGTGTGTGTGTGTGTGTGTGTGTGTGTGTGTGTGTGTGTGTGTGTGTGTGTGTGTGTGTGTGAGCTCTCATACGTCTGTCTTTGTGTCTTTGTCGGATATTCAAGAGGGGACATGACGTGAATTTAATGAATTGCCAGATAATGATGAGACTCTCAGGCTGCCTTTGTTAATATTGGATTAATTTGACTGAACCGTTGCAGTGTGAAGTTGAAGCTAAATTTAAGAACAAAAGAACATTTTTCATTTTGTTCCCTCTGTAAATTTACTACAGAAGTATTTTTGTATGAATTTATTCTGTAAGATTTGTCTGTCCACAACCTCTTGATGAGAATCTGAATGATTTATTCATCTGCCGATGAAAATCAAAGCTCACATCGATCTCTGTATCACGACTCTTTCTTTTTGTTTTCTTGTCATCCTCTCACCCATTTAAATAGCTTTATTAGTACAGTTAATTGACAAGTTTTTATTAGTAGAAGTAAATGACATTGAGCCAGACAAAAAAACAAAAGAAAAGAAAAAGCGGAAATTTGTTAAATCATTTGGCAAAAATAGTGGAAAGTGGCTTTGTGAGGTTTTCTATGTAGGCAAGTATGAGGACGCCTCTGACTACTGGAGGCCACTTGGCACAGCTCTTGTGATTGGCTGATTGACACCTGTTTACGGCGAAAACTTTGAAGAACTTAACCATAAAACTAAAGGTCTGCTGCACATACATTAGTCAGTTTAGACTCAATATAAGGAAATATCCACGGATGTGTGTGATAAAGTACAATACTCAAATGCCACACTTCCTAAATGTTAATTAGCATGCAATGTCTGAGTAGAAAACACAAAGCCCACTGTTGTTCTAAAGGCATCTCTAGAATCCAAGACTCTTCTAACCATCTGGAGAAAAAAAAATACTTCCAACACTGAATTATTTTGTTTTATAGTTGTTTTGTTTCCCAGATGATGTTCACAGTTTTAATGACTTTACGGTATGAAACCTGCAAGCAAAACAACCACAAGGAGGTTCAAAACAACCACATGGAGAAACAGAAAGACACAGAAGGACCACAAATACAACTTTTGGGGTGGAACCAGGAACCATTTCCACCAATTCATAGCAGAAATGTTGACAGAGATGCCTAATCGCCTCATAAAATGACCACAGAGTTAAAAAAAAAAAAAAAATAATTACTACAAAAAGCAAGTTAATGAATGCAAAGATGTAAAACAACCATAAAAGGTAACACAATCACTATAAATTGTCCACAAAATTTGCACCACTTTGTGACTTTGTCAAAATCTATGAACCTCAGAAGAAAAGCGTCATTTTTCAAAGGAGCCGGGTACAGTTTTATTTCTGCTGGTTTTCTCTCAGGCTCTGATATATTTTGTTTCTCCCATGGCTGTTGGATTTTACCCCAGTTAAACACTTCATTTACTTTTGCTCTGAAAGTGCCAAATGTTTGGTTTACAAGTTAAATTTTGTTACAGATTTTGATTTATTGTCATCCCTTGTTCTTTAAACAGACACAGACTTTGCTCAGATTGTCTGCATCTCTGTCTCTGCCAGTTACCCGAGTGCGGTTTCTATGGGATGTATGAGAAGATCTTGCTGTTCCGTCATGACCAGACGTCGGACAACATGCTGCAGCTGCTGCGCTCTGCTTCACAGATCCAGGAGGGAGACCTGGTGGAGGCCGTGCTGTCAGGTGAGAGGGGGGCCGATGACGTCAGAGCTGGGAGGAAATTCATTCATCCATTGCCATGTAGCTGTAGCATTCAGTTTACCAAAACCCGTCCCTGGCCTGATCAACTTGAGCAAACCTGAAGATTTACACACCTGCTGGTTTATTTGTTTAACAATGCTGAAGCAAAACTTCAAATTTACACTCTAAAACATTTTTTGGCGCACCCATTAAAGTGTCCACATGTGCATAATTCTGATCTCCGGTTGCAGTCGTCTCTTGCCAGACTGTTCTTCCTGGCTGTCGTCCAGCTCGGGACTCAGGTGTTCACGTGGCGCTATACGCTAACGGCCTGACAGCTGCTGCTCCCCAATTTCCTGTCTGTCTGTCACACACCCGGCACTGTGTGTGCGTTAGTGAACATTTGCATATTGTTTGTCTGCACTTGTGTGTTTGTTTTAATTAACGTGTTACCATTTTTCCCTCTGTGTGCACATATCAGTTATATGTACCTATCTGTGATGTGTGTTCGGATCTTTGGCACCTAAAAAAGGTTTTTCGGGAGAGTATCGAGTGACGTTGTAGCTGCATTTAAAGCACAAAAAGATATAAAAGTGACAGTAGGAATTTTTAGCACCGGAGTTACGGATTCACACGAAGAACAGCAAAGAATGTAAACCTCTGTCAGGACTTGAAATGGCAAAGAAACAGATTTTTTTTTTTTTTTTTTTTTTTTTAAATTAGTAATGAAATTTGAGCACCAAAAGAAGTTTACATGAAACAGGGAGGAGTGCAGTGAAGGAGAAGTTTGAAATCCAGAGATAATTTTGAAGCAGCAGTAAAACAGAAGCTCAGAAACGGATCTAAGGCCCCGAAAGGACTTGAAGTGGCAGATGATACAAGAAATGCTGAGAAAACTTAAAGTAAGTAAGTAATCTAAACACTGAAAGAAGTGCAGATTTAAAGAGTAGCACTGAATCTGAAGCACTCAGTCTAGTTGCAGCGGGAGAAAAACAATGAAAGAAATTCAGGTGAGGTGTGAAGTTTTATTGCCAAAAGATTGTGATAGTTGAAGTGGGCTGGATTAAAAAACAAAAAAACAAAACTTTGACGATTGAAATTCGACCTCTGTCAGAAAAACAGTGGCCAATTAAATAGAAAAAACTGAAAGGAATTGAAGTAGCAGTTAAAAGGTGAGCAGTGGAAAATAAAACAAAATATCCAAAGCAAAATTATGTGGGATGAATTTTAAGCAGTTGAAAATATTGAACTGTCACTGTTATTTGTAACAGTGATTGTGCTGAAAGGAGTTGAAGAGTCTTATTTTACAAATAATTTTGTGAAAAGAAGTTCTGTGTCAGGAGAATCTTTTTTTTTTTTTTTAACAAAAATGTCAAAAACTGAAGAGTCTTCTTCTGTTGTTCTTTTCTAACCATGTTCCTAATTATAATTGCAATTCTTTCCTCCTCTACACCTCCCTCGTGGTTATTTTCCAACTTGTTTACATCCTCCACCACCTCTATCTTTGACGAATCCTTCCTCCCCTCTTCCTCCTCCCTTCCTCTACCTTTTCTCTTCCCTCATCCTCCTTCATCAGGATGCTGACAGATAAAAAACACTTTAGTTTATGGCTCTCTGCCAGTCCCAGCGACAACTCGAAGTGTGGAGGAAACAAACAGGAAATTAACTTTGTATGGTGTAACAACAAGCTCCAGCCAGGCAGGCTGATTGGTTATAAATGACCTGTAAAACAACCTGATAATTTCTGCAAGGCAGATTTTATTGGCTGTGATTGGAACCGGAGAGATAGTTAACAAAGTGTTTCCTCTCATTGTTTTTAATCAGCGTACATGTTGATTGATGTTGTTTACAATAAACCCCTTTCAATGAGACATGCAATTCAGTTGTGAAGGCAAACACTAAAATTCAATTGTAAGCAGATCAAAACATAAATATACAGAGAGAAATTAAAATTGAATGGATGTGATGTCATACACTCACTGCATGATATTCTTACACCCCAACCACTGTTTCCATCATAACAACTAGTGGCACCTGATGATCGGTCATTTATGGTTACAGTCACTGAATTAAATTGGTCTTTATTTACCGAGCATTCATAGCAAGTTCTATAGATTCAATTAATTACTAACCAAGTGAGAGAGAACAACTCGGTATCAATGCAAAGCGTGACATAGACACGCTCGTCCACTACAGCAAAACGATAGCCACACTTGGCGCTGTCTAGGCGTGAAATTTACACGTTTTTCTGTAGTGGACAAAAATGAAACCTGCTGCATGCTTTGAGCTGTGATTTACAGGAAAATTAAACATTGTAAAAACACATGGTTGGAGTTAAGAAAAAAAAAAGAAAAAAAAAAACCCTCAAGAAAAGCATTGTCACCTCCTGGATTAAAAACCTCTTTGTCCCACCTGTCAGTCTGCAAAAAATGTCCTTTGTTTGGTCTGAAAACCTCGGTTGCATGACCTTGGTCACATGATCTCGCGTCACCTGACATTTACGTGCATTTATGTTTCACGCTTACGAAACGTGTAACTTTCACACCTAGACAGCCGAATGCATGGCTATCTTACGTTTTGCTCCAGTGGATGGGCGTGTTTATTTCACGCTTTGCTGTGATACTGGGTTGGTGAGAAAGCAAGACAGATTGGTTCATGTTACACAAAAACTTTAACTTTGATTAGCCTATCGGCATCCTAATATTAGTGATTGGATTCTGCCAAAGAATAAGACAGAATCTGCTGTTGTCACTATTTTATTATAAAGAATTCATGCTAAAAAATTATACTAATCATTAAAAAAAAATTAAGTGCAAGTTTACAGCTTTAAAATATTATTGGTTTTGTGACCACAAGAGGAGTATAAAGGATCTTCTCTAAGCTTATGTGTTAGTTGTGACAAAGATTTATGAAAACTCCGGAGCAGACTCCAACATCTGTGTTTGGTTTTTCAAGTTTTAGTTTATTCGGTTCTCGCACGAGCGGTATTTATTGAGGTAAACAGTGCGTCTGCTCCACCACCGCTGGTTTACAGTTTCTTCACCCGCAGTGTTTGTTTTCTGTCTGTGGGTTCGCAAGTTAGCAGCAAGCACTCCTAATTCCACCACACACGCATAAACACAGGCATTTATATTCATACAAGGACTACCTAGGAAGTCCTCACACACACACACACACACACACACACACACACACACACACACACACACACACACACACACACACACACACACACACACACACACACACACACACACACACACACACACACACACACACACACACACGTCATTTTCTGAAGCATATAATAACAGTTTGGAAGCTTGTTCAGACTTCCAAACGTATGTTGGCCCTCCAAACAAAAGGCATAAACAATAATTTGAATAAATGGAGGTAATTTCCTGTTGCAGAATGTCTAATCAGAGCCGTATTCTACTGGAGGACCACAACACGGGGCGAGTGTGTGTGCGTCGAAGGAAACGAAACGACGAGAGCGATTAGGAATACATGCAAAAGAGAGAGGGACAGGCGGGGGGACACAGAGGAAGGGAGCGAATATCACGTCCCAAACTACCCATCATGCCTTGCCAAGCCTGCTGGCCAACTGAAAAAACACACAGTCCATCTGCGCCCGCTAAGAGCCTCTCGTACCTCCAAAACATTTACAAAATACCCGCTAACAACTCATTCATTACTCTTTGTCTGTGTTGTCCTGTTTATCTCCATGCCCTCCTCTCTCTCCCGGTCCATCTCCGGCTGGTTGAAGGGAAACTCTTGTGATATTCTACATCTTTATTTTCATCAGCAAATCCCACACGAAGCTCCGAGCCAACACCGAAAGGATCTTCTAACAAGTACCATCAGAGCCTGATATATCTTCTTCCTCTGAGCTCTATTGTTGTCTAAAAATACATCGATGAGCCACACTGTTGCTCTGTCTGACCTCATTATCTCGACTCAGCTCTGTCCTGCTACCCAAAATGCTCACTGCAGCAACAAATGCAGATTAAACGCAGCGTTGAAATTAGTCCCCAATAAATGCATTTCACAGTTTTCTTATCTAAAAAACAAATGCTGTCCCACTGGTCAGATGTATCACTGCGTTCACTCGTTTTGATGTTTTAGTTGTATACTTCACTTTACCAAGCTCTCGTACGGTCGCTTGCGTTCGAAGGCCGTGCACACCCACGCAGGCGTTAATAAGAGATAATGGTGCAAGTTCTCCCGCCCTACCAGGTGTGAGGGGAAATGTTAATCAAGCACAGCTTTTAGACACCAACTCGGTACTCAGAGGAGGACAAGAAGATCTGTCATCAACAAGCAACATTCAGCGTTTAGGAAATTAGTTTTTTCTTGTCAAATTTCTCAAATATAATGGATGTTTTTATAGCAAAATTTTTTTTTAAATGGTAATAGTAAAATTTTATCAGCACTAAACTCTGAAGCTGAAAACCATTCATTATCCCATTCAAAACAAAATCGATCTGACACATAATTCTGATAAACTCAGCTGTCAATTTACAACTCTTCATGGAGAAAAAAACCCGACTGATCCCAAACTGATCATTAAACCGGTGGCAGGAAGAGTTTTCTTAGCATAAGTCAGATCATTTTTCGTCCTCTATCTCTAAGAAAAAGTAGGTAAAATCCATGTTAATATGTTGAGCTAGTTAGTAACTAGTAACTATAGCTAGTAACTATAAATACTCCACTGTGGTAACCAGCTGTTCTCTGTGCCATTACTGTTTGTTGCAGGTACAGTATAGCTTTTTAGAGGTTTTGGACCGGGAACAGTAGCCTGCTTTGACTGATAACAACACTGTGAGAGTGAACCAAAAACAGAAACACCATTCACAGCGCCACACTGTTTCTGTTTTATATTTCATACATTATTGTAAAAATAGCCAGTTGAATTCCTCCTTCGGCGTTATGAGTTTCTCGGCAGGAGTTATCGGTGCTGCCAGAGCACCCGACTGGGTTTTTGTGAAAACAGCTGGTGGATGTTTGGGCTCAGATGGCTCGCTGTAGCCGCCGGCCCAGTCACCCCTGATCAGCAGCTGCTCGCCTCTGAGCAGACTTAAAAGCACAGGAAAACATGGTGAGGAGTGACATGAAGAAGCGAAGGTGCCACAAATCGCTCTGTTGGCGCTCCTTGAAAGTTTTTGATGCTGTATTGTTGTTTAGCTGGAATCAAATCATTATCTTTCACTTTTAATGAAGTGTTGAGGTGGAAAATTGCTTATTACATTTTATGGAACGTTTTGGCGACTGTTTGCACTTGAATCTCAAAGCATGAAAATGTAATGTTTTGGTTAAGCAACATGTATGAAAATGGCCTCATCGCTTAACTCATTGACTGGTGGTTCATATTCCTTTCAGGACTGAAGTTAAAAATGATACTTCAACTGCTTTTAGCTTTTAGGTTACACTTATTGTACATAATGAATTTAATTAGGTAAGTGCCAATGACAGAGATTTAAAAGGGAGATCTGAGTACATAAATGCATCACTAAATATCGAAGAAAATATTTGCGAAACAGTCTACATTTTAATTTCTTGTGGCACCACTGACATTTCATCTCCTCTCAGATCATTTGCCGCCACTTGAAGTCCTTTCAGTTCCTCATAGGTGCAACTTTTGGGGGAGGCTGTGGCTCAGACGGTAGAGTGGGTTGCACACTAATCAGAAGGTTGGTGGCTCAATCCCCAGCTCCTCCTGTCCACATGCCAAAGTGTCCTTGAGCAAGACACTGAACCCTAAGTTGCTCCCGATGGTGTACCATCGGTGTGTGAATGTGCTCCTGATGGCAGCACCCTGCACGGTGATCTGTCTCATTAGTGTGTGAATGGGTGAATGGAAAAACCATGTTAAAACGCTTTGAGACCAAAAGGTGATAAAGCGCTGGACAAGTACAGACCATTTAACTTCGACTCCTTTTAAGTGCTTCAACAGAAAAAACTAAATGTTGAATTTATCTAATATATCTTGTGATTTTCTGCAGCTTCCGCCACAGTGGAGGACTTCCAGATCCGTCCGCACTGCCTGTTCGTCCACTCGTACCGAGCGCCAGCCTTCTGCGACCACTGCGGGGAGATGCTGTGGGGTCTTGTACGACAAGGACTCAAATGCGAAGGTAAAGTTGTTGTTTTTTTGGCCTTAAATGAGAACATTTTAGCAGTGATGGGAAGTAAAAGAGGATTTTCATTGAGATGCTGTCTTTTTTGCTCCAGGTTGTGGTCTAAACTATCACAAGCGCTGTGCCTTTAAGATCCCCAACAACTGCAGTGGCGTGAGGAGGCGTCGCCCGTCCAACGTGTCGCTGACCGGCGGGATCGTCAACCTGGGTCGCCCTCTCTCCGCCGAGCCGTCGCCCCCCCACTACACCGATGATGCTTTACTGGTCAGTGCACCAAACATACATCCTGAACATGGGTCTGTGGTGTGTTCACTGTCTGTCATAACACCTGGACACTGGAGGTTTTTTTTTTAGAGACTTAACTGTATCTTTTTTTTCTTTCTTATTGTCCAGTCTCCAGTCAGTCCTGGTATAGAGGTAAGTGCTTATCCTTAAAAATCCTTTAATACCTAAATGAGGTTAGGGTTTTTCCCCTGAATTACACTTGTGGTGCATTTATGCTTTTTAATTAATTAACCGGGTGTGATTTTAAATCTTGAATTGATTTCCGATTCTAATGTTGTATTTTTATTAATTAATCTTTCTTAGCACAACAATGTGTTCATCTTTTCAAAGTTCTTATATTTATTTCACAGTAAAATCCAAAATTAAAGAGATAAGATTATAACAGAAATTTAAGCATTTTTATTTTGGACAAATTTTGGTTTGAAGGCTGATAATAATTTTATTGTTTTGTAATGTGTAAGATACGTTTTTCTTTCATACATCTCAGAAAAGATGTCTATATTCAAGTTTACCATTTTATCTGTAATTAATCGTGGAATATTACTAATAACTAACAGCCAGTTATCCCCAGTTAACAACCAACACTGAGCCTGTTAGAAATTTTTTGAAGATGTAATTTCTTGCTTGTTTCTCCTGGCAGAAGAACCAGTTGGATTACTTCCCCGGTAGAGAGCGTCGTTCCAGCTCCCAGTCGTACATCGGCCGTCCCATCGAGCTGGACAAGATCTTACTGTCGAAGGTCAAAGTTCCCCACACCTTCCTGATCCACTCGTACACCCGACCGACCGTCTGCCAGCACTGCAAAAAGCTGCTGAAAGGCCTCTTCAGACAGGGCCTGCAGTGCAAAGGTGAGCACCTTAAGTACTGTTTGAACATTTTCTTTCACCGCTATGAAATCAATTACATCATAAAATCAGGTTTTTTTTGGAAAGCTAAAGGGAGCTGGAGTTTTTTCGAGATTTATGTCCCATGCAGTCATTCGTAGTCTTTATTGGACTTGGGCCAGTTGAAGTGCAGTTGATAGGCCTTTCAGGAAGACTCTTGCGTATCACTAGTTGTACACGTACCACGGTTTTGGACTCACTGCTCTAAATTGTCAAAACTTTTAAGATTTTCCTCTGTCTAACTTTCTCCTGTCATGTTTCTTTCTCAGATTGTAAATTTAATTGTCATAAACGATGTGCCACAAAAGTGCCAAACAACTGCCTGGGAGAAGTTTCCAAAAATGGAGGCAAGTGTCGACACGCAAACACACTACTACTACTACTACTACTACATGCATAAAACCAATCCTAACCTAAACTTTAACCTTTGAACCAGAACGACACATTTAGTGGTTGGAAACAGATGATCAATCATAGGAATTATTAAAGGAACAGTCTGGAGGTGGCAGGGCTTATGATTTATACTGCAACCAGCCACCAGGGGGTGATGCAGATATTTTGGATCGATCGGCCATCACTATATACAGTCTACATAAACACAACACAACACAAACTCTTTTCTTGTGTTCATGTAGAGCTCCTTAGCCCGGGGGCAGAGTCAGACATCGTCATGGTAGAGGGTTGCCTTGACGACCATGACATGGACAGAGGCGGCGGCCTGCTGGACGACATGGACGAGGCGCTGACATCAGAGGGAGGTCTGCTGCTGGACGCAGGACCGAGCGACCTCTGTGACCTGCACGACCCCGACCTGGACGAGTCTAACCGCGCCATCAGGTACACACACACACACACACACGCGCACACACACACACACACACACACACACACACACACACACACACACACACACACACACACACACACACACACACACACACACACACACACACACACACACACACACACGCGCGCGCACACAGGCCTGAGACTGTGCTTTGTCCCGCCCCGCCTCCCCACAGCCCGTCCACCAGCAACAACATCCCTCTGATGCGAGTCGTTCAGTCCGTCAAACACACGAAGAGGAAGACCAGCAACGTGATGAAGGAGGGCTGGATGGTACACTACACCAGCAAGGACACTCTGGTACATCTTTATTGACACGGTTACATGTCTGTTTACCTCACTTCGATTGTGAAGGTTGAGCAAAACCAAACTGTGATCTGACAGCTTGTTGAATCACAATGTGCCGTTTTTCTAATTCTCCTCAGACACGGTTAAATAGTTAAATGCAGAATTTGTAAAATGTAGAGGGTTTGGAAATAGTTAACCCTTTACCGGGACCTACCTCTGACAAGCATGATGGGTAACAGCAGCTCTCTGACCCCATTAAACAATCCCTCCATTGGTTTATTGTTTACCTTTTTTTTTACTTAGGATGTGTTCTTAAGTTTTTGATCCGTTTCATTCCCTCAAAATTCAGCTGATAGGACAGACCCTGCAGCAGTCGGGGAGACATCGGTGACGTCGGTCCACTGAGTCCGTTTGGGGAGGCCCCAAAACTGCTCATCCATCCGTTACGGATGACCTGGGTCAGAAACGGGACAGAATGTCCCGAACCCAGTTCAACTGCTTTCACTGACATTCACCGCAGATATTTCTCAACTAGAACTGAACTGCAGCTGCTCAGTTTGTTTGACACATCTTTAATAACTTAATATACACTTACTGCCAAAAAAAAAATTCACGTGAGTTTTTAGTTTAGTTTGAGTTGCTTAAACCATTTTTAAAAAACAATGTTTTGGCCTGTTTACAGTTTAAATATGTGGAATAAAAACAGCTAAAAGAAAGACAAGAATTACGTAACAGAAAATGAGAGAGAAAAAAATGTGCTCATGACTAGATTTGGATTTGGCATGAAAATTCCCTATTCTGGTAATATAAACCAGATTAAAACCCTAAAATGATTCCAGAAAATACTTTTTGACAACTTTTTGTGGTATTTGTTTTAGAAAAAGTGCAATAAAACAATGTTTGTCACTTCCTTAAGTGTGACGAGGTGTTGCTGCTCTGCATCGTTCAGCTCTGTGTTGAAGGTTGAAACAAGTTGACAGTGATTTGCAGGTTGTCAGTGACTCTGTGCTTCATGCTGACTCGTCCTCTCCTCCGTCCGTCCTCCTTTTTCCATTTCTGGACACTTTTCTGACTTTTTTCTCGTACCTGTCTTTCCGTCCGTCTCATCAACTGTCTCTTTTCCTTCTTCCTTTCCGTCTCTATGTTTCAGAGGAAGAGACATTACTGGCGGCTGGACAGTAAATGCATCACGCTGTTTCAGAACGACTCAGGAAGTAAATACTACAAGGTAAGACCACCTCCTTCTGCGGGGATTCTTTGCTGCTGCTTAAACCGTGGCAAAGCAAATACGTTAATTTTCGGACAGCAGGAGAAACTCTGTCTTTTTATTCATTCATCAATTGTCTGCCTATCATTTAGAATTGGGAAGCGGCAGCAACATTTTCCCGGCTCCTCCTGGAGAATCAGGAGACCAGATGAACTATATAATCTTTTCAACGTGTTCTGGGTTGGATAACCTGCAGTGGAAGGAGGATCCTGATCAGATGCACCTCAACTGTCTCCTTTTGAAACTCCCTTTGGGTTTAGTTCAAGAAAAACAATGAAATTGCGATGCTGTTGCCACCATCTGTTGTCGATATGACAACATTTCTACAGAGCTTGGTTCTCCTCAAATGTGCTTCAACACCAAAGCCAGTCTTTTTTCAAATTTACACACTCCAGAGCCCATTTTGAAAAAACAAAAAAACGCATTTTCAGGATGATAAATGTTGTTTTTGTCTTAATGGGGAGCCAAAATGGGGTTCATGAATTTAGTGAGCTTAGTGTGGACTTACAGACAGTTGATACATTTGGATTCAAAAAGCTGCTATTTACCGTGAATTAAACCTCACTTTGAGAAATGAAAATATCCTGCACACCCCGATGCATTGCGAGTGTCAAGAGCAAATAGTGATCATCAGCCGAGAGTTTTTTACTGCTTCAAAACATAAAACAACTTTAAACAATATGGGGTGAAAAGTTGATTGTTGCCGTCTCTGATCTCTCAATTCTCTACGACATGTCTTAAACATGTTGACAAGAAGAGAGATGCTTGGAAACAAATGGCCCATTGTGACTGGTGTGTAGCAGGTGTCAGAAAACATCTGTCCAGTTGTGTCTGCACTCATTCTGCACTTCCCTCTTCTGTCTTGCAGGAGATCCCTCTGTCGGAGATTTTGTCACTGGAGCCGGCTCAGACCTTCTCTCTGCTTCCCGATGGAGCCAATCCTCACTGCTTTGAGATCGCCACGGCGTCGCTGGTTTATTACATCGGAGAGAATCTGCAGAGGGCCGATTCGACTTTGACAGGCAGCAGTATTCTGGTGAGACGCAGCTTTTTTTGGTGTGACGCGACACGAGAAAGCTTGTCTACCCCGTTTTATCTGGTTGCGTCGTCATCCCTCTGATCGATTATATGAGTGGAGCTGCTCTCACTTGATCTTTCCTGATGTATGACCATGACTTATACGTAAAGCGTATATGTGTATTTTGTGGTATCAACCCTAGTTGCATAATGTTGCTTTAATACTTAAAAAAAAAAAAAAATCAAGAGTAATGCTCCAGTAACTTAAACTGGTCCAGATACTACAATAAAAAAAAATTAAAAAAAAAAATAAAAAAAATTTAAAAAACGTGCACGTCAATGTTTCAAGAAAAAAAGTCTTCTTTTACTCAAATGAAATCCCTGGCATCATCCCACTTGAAAAAAATACAGTTTAATATGACCTCCATGTCTCTTCAGGTCAACTGTGCTGTACTCACTGTTTTTGCGGACCGGTTTCAGGTCAGCGGTGTGGGGCAGGATGTAGCTCGGATGTGGGAGATGGCCATCCAGCATGCTCTGATGCCGGCTGTCTCTACAGGAATTTGTCACAGCTCCCACCGCAGTGGGCACAGTAAGACACCGAACCACATTACAGCTGGAAACAGCACATATGTTAATATCATCGGCAATATTTGCCTTTTAATATGGTTCTTCATCTATAAATTAAATTAAGTTTCATTAAGATCTTATCATGGCAGGTCATTTCTCAGTAAAGAAAACAGAATTATGAATATTTGTTTCCCTTCCTGCCAATAGATGCCTCGAAATCCTACACATCACACTTTTAAATGCAACTTTTCTTGTTTTGAAAGATTGTAACATTTTTTACATTTCTTGGATCTCTTAAATTGTTTTAAAATCTGAAAAAAAAAAACGTCTTAATAAAACGCTTTAATCAAAGTCGCAGTTAGAAAAAAATATTCATTATGGAGTCCAACAAAGCTCAATTCGGGATGCACTACTTTTCAGTGTTTTTATGATAGTGTGATGGGTCATCGTTGGTGAAAGCAACATGTAACTACTATGCTGACAACACCCAGTTTTATATGCGTAGCTGTATTGAAAATGTTCTATGGTTGTTTATTTTTATAAATTTTTCACTTTTGAACAGGATCAAATTCGGACCATGAGTTGGCTTTGTGACCTACAAGTTAGATATATGAATCTTTGGAAGATTATCACTTTGAACTCAGTCTTTAAAAACTCATATTTGGCAGCTAACCATTGTTCAAACCCACAAAACTTCATTTTAAATTCAAGTTAGAATCCCAACTTTAATATGAAGCCTTTAATATAAAGTTTTCACTTTCCCTCCAGCCATCAGTGTGGCAGTGACTCTATTGGGATTGAAAGTACAGAAATGTAAATGTCTGTTTCCTTTGTGAAAGGACTCCTCACACATTTCCAGCTGAGGAATCACTGTTCATGTTGAATTCTCCTGTAGACTCTCAGAGCCCCTCAGGGCCGATAGCGCCCACACAAAACCTACCAGAGATATTTCAGGCCCTCTCTGACGTCAAACCGATCATGACTAATGCTTGGCTGCGGCCGTATTGCCTTTTCTGAATAGAATAATGTCTCTCAGCTCACAGAGGGCTGCAGGCTTTGAATTTATAACAAATCCATCAGTAGACACACAAAATGTTGCTTAAAGTGAAGACACAAGTTAATTCTTCCATTAATTTGCACTATTTCCTTGATTTTTGATCCACTGAGAGATTTTTCTCTAATCCGACGCTGATGAAAGATACTTTTTTATTATCAATGACATTAATTGGCCCAGCTGTGGACTGTATCTTTTCTTTAATCATGCTTCACTGTGGCATTTTTTTTTCCTCCAGTTTTTAGTCATATCATGTTTGTGTCTCATCAACAGAGGAAATTTCTATCAGTATTTCTGTCTCCAACTGCCAAATCCAGGAGAATGTGGTGAGAAAATGCAAACACACACTCTCTCTCTCTCTCTCACACACACACACACACACACACACACACACACACACACACACACACACACACACACACACACACACACACACACACACACACACACACACACACACACACACACGTTATCATTGTCTTGGAGAAAATATGCAGTGTGGCATTATTTTGTTTAATTAATGTAGTTTTTAACTGAGTTCTGTTATGAGGACACAGTGACATCTCAACCCAACAAAGCAGAAACACAAGTGGTCAACTAACCCATCAAACGTCCTTAAATGTTGGTCTTTCCACTACTTTTGTCCAACTATTTTTGTCCAACTATTGGCTGTATAAATTGTACACATTTTGAATGTGGGCTTTTTACAATTTACACAGTAGATTTCTTAAAATGGATTGATTTGCATGCCCTTTTCGGTTTTCATCCCGCCTCATCACAGGAGTTGGATCAATCAACATGATCAAGTTCGCTCCATGAGTTGGCTTTGCAACCTGCATGTTAGATATATGCATATTTGGAAGATTATGACTTCAACTTCGGCCTTTACAAACTAATTTTTGGCACCTAAATTTTGTTCAAACCCCCAAAACTTAATTTTAAATTTCAGTGAAAATCACAACTTTAATATCAAGTCTTCACTTTCCCTCCAGCCATCAGCTTGACAGTGACTATTGGGATAGAAAGTAGGAAAATGTAAATCATGCAAATGTTTTGATTTCAAAGTGCACGGAAAAGGAAACCTTCAGCTCATGTCGGGAGGCTAACATTTTTCTTGAATTCCTGACATTTCTAATCAACAAATCAGAAAGCACAAAGTATTACAGTAAATCAATGAAGAACAGTTAACAAAATGAACAAATCAGGCCAAATACAGCAAATACACTTTAAGTAAAATAAATTAAACCCATTACGCGTCTTTTACCTTATTTAGAAGCTGTTTTCCGATGACTAATAATAGTGCATTTCACTCTTAACACGAAGGCTAAATTAACTTTATTCATAGCTCCTTAATTGAGACTCTCTCTCTCTGCTGCCACTGTTTGTGTTTCTGCTGCGTCACTCGGGCCGTAGAGTCACCTGTGCAGGTAGTCGGCTGCATTTAGAATCCTGAATCAGATGTTTTCATGCTTTCATTCACAGCGTTTCAGCTGATCCAGGTCTCTGAAATCAGGAAGTGATGTTTGCATGCGCACACTTTAAAAAAAAAAAACAGGACACTTAAAAAAACCAACAACTCATCTTTGACTTGTACCAGACAACAACATCCTGTTTCCACTCCCATCCTCTCCATCCAGCTCTCGGTGAATTTGCATTTGAAGACCTCGGGGTCGTGTCAGAGTTGCCACCCCTCCTTCCCCCCAACATGTTTGAAACGCTCTGTGCATTTACATCATAAAGATTTGCGTGATCCTCGAATGTCTGCAAACTCTATTCATGCATGCAAATCCCAAACGCGGAGAACATCGAGTCCTATTTCCATGCAGACGCGCACCTCGCCGTCTCCAAGGTGAGCACGTCTTCGAGCACCTCAAAATGGAGATTACTGTGATTACTCACTCAGCCGAGCGGTTGCCACGGCGACGATGGTAATTAGGCAGCGAGCTCCGGGGGGTGGGAGGAGGAGGTTTATAATATTGTATTTCTTGTCCTCTTTGCTCGAGGTGTGATATTAGGCTGTCAGCTAACAGGGGAGAAGAGGGGAGACGTGATCGCAGACAAACGAGGGAGAAAATATTTTGCGGTTTTGGTGTCAAAGCTGTGGCAGTTCGCTGACGCCGTGCGGTTAAAGTGACGGACGGCGCACGGTCGGGGAAAAAAAAATTAAAAATCCTGAAAGCTCTTCCGCCAGGTGATGAATCGATGCAATACACGTTTTCTTTTTTTTGTTGAAGCTACTTTCTGTCAACCTGCCTTGCCTTCCTCCGCTGCACTTCTCCACCAGAGAGACTTGTGACCTGAAACTTTCACCACCGAAACTTTAGGTGCATTTCCAGTCTTTTCTCAAAACTGAGATTTGCAAATATGACGAGTTCGGTGTCTCAAAAAAGTGCTGAGCGTATGAAATTATGTCACAGGTTTGCAAATTGTTCCCAGACCACACTTCCTTACCGGAATCTCATATTGTTTCATTTTTTTTTATTTACCGCCTCTTTTTCGACATGTTCATACACCAGTTCTTAAAAGTGCGGCCGCTCTTTCATGTATGCACTTTTCTCACTTCTTTGTTAAAGAAATAATTCAATAAAAGACATCTGTTGTTGTTTTTTTCCTGAGCGTGACATGAGATTGATATCAATCTCATTTCAAGTATTTCTCTTCATTTTTTTTGTATTTTTGTGTCGTTTATTCGTCACGCCCCTCCATATGTTAAGTTCTCTATCGTCTCGAGACTATCGCTTCACTCAGAGAATCAAGGTGTAACCAAACGATCCTCACACTTCATCCACCGGCCTCTGAAAGGCTTTCATGCCCTTCTTAACTGATTTTTGTCATTTCTTTTTTTTTTTTCATTTCACCCTTCACTTGAACCGCATCCAATGATTGCTGAACTTCTACCTCAGACTGTCCTGTCGTGTTTTCCAGGACATCAACTCGGTGTATCAGATCTTCCCCGACGAGGTTCTCGGATCAGGACAGTTTGGCATCGTGTATGGAGGTAAAACACTCCTGCAGTCAGACACAAATCCTCATTATGCACCGTGTAAAGCCTTTTCTATGTCCAACACAAAACGTTTCTGGAGTTTCTAAGACGTGACAAAGTATCTTCAGACTTCTATCATTCTATTCTGCTGTGCAACATGATCGCCTTAAAGGAGACACATCCACTAACTTAAGCTAGCAGCTTGAGTGAAATTGCCAAAATGTGTTTTGTTTTAATTTCTAGAAGCAAGAAATGTCTGAAACTTTTAACTCGGGAAGAACTTTATCCGTCTAGTTTTTAATAGCCTCAAAGACGATCGTAAAATGTATCTTCACGTGTTCCAGGTTTGACACCCGACAATATTCTATGATTAATGGATGACACAAGGGACAAGGGCTATTAGTGCCATTTTTAAACAGTGTCTATAAACGATCACTGATGTTTACATTTAAAAATCAGTCTTAATCTTTCATATGAAATAATAAACGTGTCTGATCTACATGGCTGAGATTTTATTGTTAAAATCGGGAAACTAAGCTCTAATCAAGTGCAGTTAACATTTTAGCAGCTGAGTGTGTTTATGATGCACATTTGTGTGTGTTTGTGTGTCACTGCATGCAGGTAAACACAGGAAGTCCGGCCGAGACGTCGCCATCAAGATCATCGATAAACTCCGCTTTCCCACCAAACAGGAGAGTCAGCTGCGCAACGAGGTGGCGATCCTGCAGGTAAACTTACACACACACACACACGCACACACTGCTCGGGAGCCTTTTGGCAGGAATTGGAACTTCCTGTTGTGCACGACTCCATTACGGTGGCAACACTGTAGGGGTGCGACACCCGAACACACACCTGCACGTAAAACAGATTTCGTCACCTCTGATTTTTTTTAATTTTATTTTAATGTCTGTAAGATGCAAACCTTTTTAAGTGAGGAGGTTTTTAAAGATAATAGTTGATAATAGTTTTCATTTAGCATTTCAACATCATAAAAAAGTGCACATTCTTTAATTTTAGTTCATTTCTTCAATGTGTTCATTGCACTTTTAAGCCGGTACTCTTTGTAACATCATTTCTACAAGTTTGATAAATACAGGCCCTGGTTTTAAATTAAAGATGTTTTTTTTTTTTCTTTTTGTGAATTATATACCAGATATATCCCCCGAAAATAATCCAAATGAAACTATCTAAGAAACTAAAGGCACTGCTCGTATCTACAATAAAACAAGTTTTTCCTCTGACTGTTTTTACCCCCCTCTTGTCCTTCCAGAGCCTGCACCACCCGGGCGTGGTGAACCTGGACTGCATGTTTGAGACACCTGAGCGAGTGTTTGTGGTGATGGAGAAGCTCCACGGAGACATGCTGGAGATGATCCTGTCCAGTGAGAAAGGCCGACTGCCTGAGAGGGTCACCAAGTTCCTCGTCACACAGGTGACACTTCGCCTGCATTGATTTGCCTTCCACACAACACAAACATAACTAATAATCAAGGGCCTTGTGCATTCACATTTTTTGAGGGGACACGGTCTCATGATCTTATGGACAAAAACAAGAACTTAGCTGCTAATAACAGAAAAAGACGATTAGATCCTGATGATAATACCCTATCAGGGTTAAAGTCACTTTAAATCTGAATTAATTAATTCTGAAGCTTAATTTTCTGGTGTATGAAAGTCATATTGTTTGGATGGCATAAACTAAGAATGGTCCAAAACTTAAGCATCCAAGAAACATAGATATTGAACAGATTTCCATGAACCCCATATTGTAGTCTTTTGGTTGGCATCCTCAGTACATCATAGATTTGTCTTTGTGATTCATGTAATCAGCATTGGTGCTTAGATGAGAGCGCTCTCGTTTAGGTCCAATAGTGGATTATTTGCTCTGTATTTGTCTTTTTCCACTTCACCATCAGATCCTCGTGGCTCTGCGCCATCTGCACTTCAAGAACATCGTCCACTGTGATCTGAAACCTGAAAATGTCCTGCTGGCTTCTGCAGATTCTTTTCCACAGGTACAGTGTGTATATTTCTGCATATGTGCGTGTGCATATATACTGTATATATATATATATTGGTTGTATTCGGTATATGACAGCATTAAAAGTCATTTTCACACATGTATGAGACAGTTGAAGTCTGTAGCACTTTTTTTTTTTATCAACAATGACTTAAACGCTTCTAACCAGTAACACATTGCAGCTTATGAAGGTAATGCAGGAATATTTTCTAACTCCAAATATTGTTTTTTTTTACTAAGTTCTCTGTTTTGATGAACAAATAGCCAGTTTCTCTTTGCCATTTATTAGGGCTGCATTTATTGTTGGATGTAATGGGTGCATTTCCATCCCCTTGCTTTTTTATGCATATTTAAAATCCAACATAAAATGTAAATCCTGAGCATGTAAAAAACAAACTTCAAACATTATGCTCATGGGTCTGGATCTCCAAAATACAGCAGGAGTGATGCTGGGCGGTGATGCAAACAGGAAGACCACGCACACGGTTATAAAAACATATATTCGTCGAGGGGTGAAGAGGTGAAACAAGAAAATACAGACGAGCAAACAAAGATTGACACAGTCCATTAACTGTCAGTGTAACTATTAGCAGCTTCCTGCAGTTTTCAGCTTCCACAAATAGCTGTTAGTGTCAGACAGACTAACTGTTAACTAATGATGCAGCAGGCCGGCTGTTTGGGCTCCGGATTCCTCACACACTTCACTTACTGCATGTCTTCTGCACAGCCTGCCACTCTGACATATCAGGAAACAAACAAAATGCAAATGTCGTCAAGAGGCAGTTCAGAATTGATGCATCCACATTAGCGAGTCACACAGAAATGAAATGTCAGCTCATAAAACCATTTTAAGGAGCATTGACATTTTTGTTTTGTTTTATTTTTTTGTAAAATCTTCTTGGTGTGTTTTTTCCTCCATAGTCAGATGAGATAATGGATATCGGTGTCATCTCTGCGTGTCCTGCACAGTGACACGTACAGGATGGGTTTAGCTTAGCTTAGCGTAGGGTGAAAACTGGGGACAAAAATAAAGCAAGGAAAAAAAGTCAAATTTAAATGCTGGGATAAAAAGTGATCGAAAAAAAAAAAACCCCGATATCGCCTTTCTTCTGCAGGTGAAGCTGTGTGACTTCGGATTCGCTCGAATCATCGGCGAGAAGTCGTTCAGGCGGTCAGTGGTGGGCACGCCGGCGTATCTCGCTCCCGAGGTCCTGAGGAACAAAGGCTACAACCGCTCTCTGGACATGTGGTCGGTTGGAGTCATCATTTACGTCAGGTAGGAGCAGACGGGATGGATACATTTTGTCCAAATACATTTGTTTTCAACCTTTTTTGGGTTGGAGGCTTTTTTCATTTTTGTTTTGCCTTCTCTCCTTCCTTTCTTTTTTAAATTTCCTTGTGAATAGAAAATCCATCATAACAACAAACCCCTGTGTAAAACACTGTCAAATGTAAATAAATAAAAACAGTATTTTAATGATTTGCAAATCACATAAACCCATATTTAATTGAAAATAGACCAAAGACAACATATCAAATGTTGAAACTGAGAAATGTTATTGTTTTTTTGGAAATATATATGCTCATTTCGAATTTGATGTCAGTAACACGTCTCTGGGAAACATTTGGGAACTGAAGAGACTAGTTGCTAGAGTTTTGAAAGTGAAATGTTGTCCCTGGATGGTCCCTCTCCGCTTTAGCCTGAAGGCTGCAGCGTCCGTGGTTTCCAAAAAGAATTTCAAATTTTGATTCATCAGACCCCAGGTCCGTTTTCCACTTCGCCTCAGTCTATCTTAAATGAACTCGGGCCCCAGGAAGAAGCCGACGCTTCTTGATCATGTTTATATATGGTTTCTTCTTTGCGTATTAGAGCTTTAACCAGCATTTGTGGATGCAGCGACGAACTGTGTTCAGACAATGGTTTTTGAAAGTGTTTCAGAGCCCATACAGTGATTTCCACGACAGAATCGTCTGTTTTTAAAGCAGTGCTGCCCGAAGGCCCGAAGAGCACAACCATTCAATATTGTTTTTCTTACTTATTTGACATTTTGTCTTTGGTCTATTTTCAATTAAATATGGGTTTATATGATTTGTAAATCATCACATTGTTTTTATTTACATTTTACACAGCCTCCAAACGTTTTTTGAAACAGGATTGTGTAGTATGCATTTGAACTGATGAAATATATATTATTCCATGTTTAACCAATTATACCAAATTATAGGTTACAAGTACAGTGAATATTTCAACAAGTAATAGACTTGTCTGTCTTTGTAGTCTTAGTGGGACGTTTCCTTTCAATGAAGACGAAGATATCAACGATCAGATCCAGAATGCTGCCTTCATGTACCCTCCTCACCCGTGGAAGAAAGTCTCCCAGGAAGGTATGCATCACTGCTGAATCTCTCAAAACAGAGACCCACAGTACACCTGAAAATCTACCTCAAAATGTTCTGTTCTGTTGTTAAAATAAGTGGCTTAGTCATTCAGGAAATCAAGACTCATGAATACAGCAACACACGTCCTCAATTTGACTCTAACTGGGCACATATTAATGCACTCATAGAGTTTGCTGATGATTCAGCCAGGAGAGTTTCACGTCTGAAGGACCCTGTTTGCAGCGATTGTATAATCAAAGAGGAAGGGCAAGTTTCACCTTTTTCCGTCTGGCTGGGCGGTTCTTTTTGGTCCTTCAACATACTTTTGATTATTTTTTCCTGTTGCGGTATAATAACTCTCGAAGTCAATTTGAGACGTTCTCCGCTGCCGCATGACTCATATTGTTGCCGTCATTGTCTCTAAATGCGTCCGCCGTGTGTGTTGGCTGGAATTGTCCCTGTTGACTACGAGACGAGATCAGCCTGACTCACTCGTTCCTTGGCCGGATCCCGGAGCGCTCTCGGCCCCTCCCTCCACCTCCTCATCCCACCGCAGCGACTTTAGCTGCACTTCTGAAGTGAATTCAAGTCATTTTCTTTCAGTCACAGGAGGATTAAATGTCAGGCAATGAAACTCTGAGTGCGTCAACAAGTCTGCGTTTTTCCAAAGATCAGTTTAAAAGGAGACTCTCCTGCCCACAAAGCAAACACGATTCAAGTTTTTAAATCATAATAAAAAGATAATAAAGCAATAATAAATTCAGAAATTTAGCAAATCCACCTTTTTATAATCATACAGACAGAATCGTATGCAGCTTCCATCACTATTACAACAGTTTGAGTAAATACAGTCAACCTTTGTTTGTATTCATGTGCACTTCAGATTTTATCAAAGGAAAACCTGATTAAATGAGTAATTAACATGAGCCATTAACATTCAATCAGGCTGCTCAAGGCTTCTTCTACTCTCAACTAAAACTGGAAAGACGATATAGGACCAAATGATTCTGTATGATTTGGCAGATTGCACTTGAAACCAGTATAGGTGGAGGAAATTGGGAGTTTTTGTGGTTTGTGTTTTTCAGCTGAAGTCACAATATCACATCCAGGCTAGCCTCTGTTCCACTGTCAGCCTCTCTATTTTTTCTCCCAACTAAATGAGCTTATAGTTCACTGTTTCTCCATCCCTCCAAAAGTGAGACGCTTTCATTTCATCCGCTGTTTGTGGTTCTGCTGCATCACTTGGCTGCACCTGTGCAGGTAGCAGACAGCATTCAGAAACCTGGGTAAGCTGAATGCAGCAGCATCCCGATTTCTTTCACAGCACTCTACTTAGCATATTCAGATTTTTCAAAACGAGGACAAGGTGTTTTCCCGGTTTCTAAAATTGACTCCGTAAACAGGAAAACCCGATCGTAACCGTGCCCAAGTAAATTTGGTTGGATCCAGTAGCTAGCTTAGCATTGGCCTCAGGGATTGCACACAGCTTTCCAGAGTTACTGATCTTAGCCGCAGGTTCACATACAACTTCAGCACTTAATGAAACCATGTTACTCCTGAATGTCAACATACCAGTAGCTAATGAAAGCAAACTAGCTAAGACCCTTACGTGATTGGTACGTCTGTCAACTGAACTCGGAGTCGGGCCGGTAAGACGGCAAACAAAATGTGAAAGTCATGCAGCATTGCTGTGATGCAGTTACACAATATCAAATCATCACTGAAGAAATTAATCACATTACTGTAACGCTGCCCAGCATTGCAGAGTACTGGTTGGCTTCTGGGTACGTAATGAAAGAATGAAACTGTCAGGTATAGTTGGGGTCAACAGAGTCCAGCAGCCAAAGTTTGCCCCCCCCCCCCGCTCCTCCCACTCCCCACCCTCCAACATGGTTAATTTGGCCATGCAACAAAAAAATGACCAAATAATCACAAAAAAAAACCCTAAAATGATAAGAAAACACCATTTACAATTATTTTCCTTGACAGGAAATCAGGAAAAATACCAGTCCACGACAAGACCTGCCCTTTGAAAAATGTTTGTCGACACTGGAAAACTTTGCTGTTGTAGATATCGTGCTCTGAGCTCCGGGATTGTGCAGACTGACATCGCCATCCTTTGGCCCCCTCAGCTAAAAAAAAGAAAGAAAAAAAAAAAGGAGGGTTGGATTTTTGCAGATTAAAGGGTCATGTGACGTGCCCTGTGAAAAGTGGCATGAGCGGATTCTGGGAGAAGTGAGGGAGGTGGAGGAGGAGGAGGAAAATATGTGTGAGAGAGCGAGAGAGAAGCGGTGCGATCCCAGGCAGTTCTTGGAAAGAGGGTTGGACTTTCGGAGAAGGGGGTTGGGGGGGGGGGGTCTATCTATTCATGTGGTCGACCATTCATGTGCATAATACCAAGTGATGGAGGCCCCGGTAGACCTGAGGGGGGCCGGGGGTCCCAGAGCTGTTCAGACCGCTGACCCCTGAAGAAATGTTAACATCATGTTAGCTTTGCTCATTAGCCCTGACTGGCCCTTCACAACAGGGGTGGGCCGACCCTATATCCTCCTCCTCCTCCTCTTCCTCTTCATCGGTCCCTCCGACGGACTCTCCACCCCTCGCTTTACCTCGGTTCTTCTCTTCTTCCCTCGTATTTCTCTTTTCCTTTCCTTCCTTGTAGCGATCGACCTGATTAACAACCTGCTGCAGGTGAAGATGAGGAAGAGGTTCAGTGTGGACAAGACCCTCAGTCACCTCTGGTTACAGGTGAGACATCAGGAAGTGTAAAAACCAACAACAACATTGTTTGTGACGGGAGATCTTTCTCTTTCAACCACATGAAGTGTAAAGTTAAAGACTCATTGGCGGTGCATCGGTTCACAACATTCCAGTTCAACTGAGTTACAGGAGCCGGTCCTGAATATTTTGCAACGAATAACGGTGCAAGATTAATGAATATAAAGCAGTTCTGACTAACTTGGTGCTTTAATGTGTGTATTTCTTGTGCAAACACTCAGGAAGTTTCTACCAAACTGATTCTAATGTGGTTCTACGAGGGGTGTAAACGCCTTTGAAACACATTTTGTTTTTGATGAGAGTATTTAAAATTTAAGATTAAGAAGTCAAATTTAAAGCTGAATGAGCGATAGCAACATTTCTTAAACGGGAAAGTTGTTATTTGAACCAGGATAAACCACTTTTCTTCCTCAGTGCTCGAGTGTCATCATTATTAGGATTATGGAAATGAAATCACACTAAAACATAGTGATTTATGGGGAAAGATAGCAAGTTGTGTCCCACATTCATACTAGAAGGGAAACTGCAGTCAAACTGAGTCAGCCAGGAGGAACAATTTTTCTGTTTTTTTGCCACGAGTGTCATCAAATTCAGATTCATTCATCAGGTGAAAAATGTATTTTCTTTTCTCCACCAGGATTACCAGATGTGGCTGGACCTGAGGAACCTGGAGTCCCGGATGAACGAGCGCTACATCACCCACGAGAGCGACGACCTGCGCTGGCATCACCACGCCCAGCTCAGCGGCCTCGACTACCCGACGCACCTCGGCAACGGCCCCCGCGGCGACGGCGTCGGGCAGGGGATGGAGCGTTACCCGGAGCGCGAGGAGGAGCTGGAGACCCTCAGTGAGAGGGTCAGTGAACTCTGAGGACGGGGGCCACGGGAGCAGTTTAGCTACGACGGCCGGAACTAAATTATAGAAAGCACAAAATGACAACAAACCAGGAGCCATTTCAAAGATCAGTTAAGTTCAAATTCTTTCTAAGGGAACATCAACACACATTTTAAAGACGGAGGATAATTTCAATTTGCTTCTGCCGAAATCCACCTTGTTTCTATGAAAAAAATACAAATTTAGGGCTCAACATCACGTAGTTACTTTATCTCTGCAAGTCGCCTGTGCCAGGCGCCGAACAAGATCTGCGACTCGTTATGACATCCTTATTTTGTCTTATTGACATTGAAATTTCTGTGATTTCAAGGCAAGGATGTCATAATTACAGTTTCGTTATCACAAAATAAGAGATGTCATAATTATAAAGTACTCATATAATCACAAAGTAAGAAGCACCTCTTGTATATATTTTATCTTTTAATTCTGAGATAATTTGGACCCTGTATAGATTTCAGAAAACCCAAAATGAATTAAGATTTGTGCACTAAATTCTTCTCTTTTAATATTACATATAAATAACATAATAATTGTTACATCCCTACTTTTTAATAGTGAAACCAGGATGTAATTTGTAAATATATAGCTTTCAATTATACGATACAGATTATCCGTCATGATTAAAAAAAATTTAAAAAAAAAAAATTGTAGTGATTGCAATGCACTTCTATTCTGTTTCACCTTGATCCATAGTTATTTATAGGAAAGGCCAAAAGCTGCACATCAGAAAACTCAAGTGGCAATGACAAAATAAGATTTCATTCACATTTTGAAAACATGAAACTTTCCAGTTCGTGCCTCTCATGTAATCTTTACTTCCCTTTTAGTGAGACTTCGCACAGATCACTGTAAATCTGTGGAAATATGCCAGTTTTTTTTTTTCTGAAGATTAAACCGAAGCACTTTACAAAACAAGATGGAAGATTATTATCAAAATTTATAGTCTGTGAAGAAATGTCCACGGTTATCAGATTAGTAAAGTCGGATTTTAGCCATTTCTGTGGTGTCCAAGGGGGCTTAAATTTATGTTAATTTCACTGCAACTTTATTCTAGCGTTTATCTTACGCAGACTAAATGTTTACAGTGAATACATAATTCATTCATTAATTAATTAATTAATGCAATTGCTCTAAATCACAGTGCCAATAAAATACCAAAAACTAAAAGAGATAGATATTTTTCGTCACTATTTTTCTGCTACAATCTTTCCTAACGTCCACAGCTTTCCAGCATGAACAGAAACGTTGTTTCTGGCATTTTAAGTTTTAAGTTTTAACACACCTGAATGGAGTGTGAACATTAGTTTCTCAGCAAAAACATAAAGCCCATTTACACGTCGTTTGTGTGGTGGACACCCTTTAAGGCCAAAATGTGTTGCATGTTCATCTTAAATTTGAGCATATGCTGGCAGCTAGCTCATGCTAGCTGGATAGCATTTTTTTAATTTTTTTTTTTTTTAATTAAAGCCTCATATCATGATCAAGGTCTAATACCCTGACAGTCCACTGTTGCCTCACTTACGACTAAGCGCACGGCACAAACCTAATATCTGAAAACTTGTTTTGTTTGCCTTCGAATGTACCTCTGGATAACACTTGGTTTGAATGTAACCTGAAAGACCGAGAATCTTTTTGCAAACACTTTGTACACACCAACTTGCAAGTTTAGCTCTAATGGGGGGCTTGACCCTGCGGACATTTTGTTGCATCATTGTGAAAGACAATCAATGCAACGTCTGGGAGGCTGTTAAGATTTCAGCAGATCCTCGGACGTGTGGTAAATTCAGAAACTGTCTCGTCATCAGATTTTTATACGCTATTTTTCGAGATTTTATACAGCTAGGAGACGAGTTTATGAAACCACGGCATTAAACATATTGTACATTAGCAAGTTTGGCTGTGCTAGCATTTTTGCGCCAGTATGTTACCGGCCTGCTAGTGTGTTAGCTTGCTAGCGACATCGCGAAGCTGTTTTTGAAGGATCTACAAATACATTTTTGCTTGAGATAGTTCGGTCACTTGTTGCGTGGTCGGACATTGTGCAGCCAAACCTTGTTCAGACCAAAGTTTTGAATTCGAGTGCAGATCCCAAACTTTTCAAAGATACCAAATATGTCAGGCCTGATGTTTGCAGACTTTTTCTATAAATAGATGCACAGGACTGGAACGTTTTTTTTGTTTTGTTTGGATGCACACCCATGAAAAATGTATAGACACATTACACACCAGTAATCGGGGGAGGGGGGAGGGGGGGAATTGGCTGTGGCAACCTTCGAACTATAGAAAAGATAACTGGTTTATTTCAGCCTGGCTAATTTCCCCCATAATGAGGCTATTGATTTTTGAAAAATGTGATTCCTACATAGATCATTTTAAACGTTTGTTTTTGAGTCTGACTGAAGGTAATTGCAGTAATTTGCCACCCGGAAAGACCATTTTGATAATTGCATAAAGGATCTCTTATCTAGAGGATACCTAACATCAGGGAAAAGCTCCAGGGAGTACGAGACTTTTGCTCCTTGTTTTTTTTTTCCGAATCTGTACAACGCAAGCAGAGAGTGCAACGTTAGAATGACACACGGAGACACAATAGACATATTAATAGAACAAATACGCCCGGTTGAAATAAACTGCTGCCGAGCGGACAGCAGTGGTTTCGGGTTACCGATAAGCACGGCAAAGCCGACCTGCCATATTTTGAATTCAAAGACAAAGACAAGCAGCATGTGTATTGGTTATTATACTGTATATTTATCATGATACTGCCATATAAAAAAAAAAAAAAAAAAAAAACAAACAAGGGCTGTTTCTTTCAAGCCTTCATGGCCTCGTCTTCTTTGTGCCTCCCTCTCGCTTCTGTCTTCTCCGAAACGGACATTTCAGCTTCACCTGGAATTAAAATGTCGTCCGTCTCTGATGTCTCTCTGTAAAGGGTTGACTGCTCAAAGCGTTCGCTGAACTTCTCGTTTCATAATTGTGTGTACAAATGGTGCAAATGTGTTTTATGTACTGTAAAGAATCTGTAGTTGAGCCGAAGTACGAGTAGCGAGAGCTCCGGGTTATTGACTCCGGGCAGCTACGGACAGTGTACACAAGAAGTAAGGACTATTAAAGAGAAAGACGACCAGGTAACAGTATTAATATTCCCTCAGATATTCAACCTCTCAACACTAAGCACATGCGTTGGAACTTGTGTCCCTGGGAGTTTTGAATTTTGGGAGCTGAACTCAGGAAACCAAAGCCAGATTTACAGATAGACGTGTTATTTTACGGTTCACGGAAATCAAATGTCATTATTTACGCGGCCAATGTTTGATTTAATTTTTTATGAAGCATGTGGTGAGATCCTTTAAGCACGCAGACACAGCTACCGAAGGCAGTGCTGCCGTATAAACGCGACCGTACCGTGGGACACATCAGTCTGGCGGCAACGGACATGAGATTTTTGTCACATTGCATTTGCAAGACATTTTAGGTTATAAAAAAAAAAAAAAAAAGAAGAAAAAGATTGCACCTTTTGATTTAAATGCTGTGGCGGTATCGGAACAACGGGGGCTTCTATAAAACTCACCAGGCTACCTTCTTATCTGACATTTGAGAGAGATTTGAGGGTTCCTGCTGAAAAATCGTGGTCAAGGCCAACAGAAAGTCCATCACGTAATCCCTGAAAAACAACAATTTAAACGTAGCTACAATCGCTGAACGAGCTTATTTCTCTTTTTAATTATTGCACAAAGCGCGCCGCACTGGCTGTTGGCGGCCGCTACGCGCTAAGCTAACCTTAACGACTCCTGGCTCCAGATGCGACAGCCGTACCCATCCTCATCTAGCTCGGTAAGAAAGGACGCGGAGCGTCTGCTTTTACGCACTTGGCCCGATTTGAACGTATATTCGTCTTCAAAAATGTCTGCTTCTACTTTACCAGATTATTTTCACGTCACAGACAATCCTCAAGGAGTCGGCTCTTCACCAGCAGTGGATATTAGTGGAGACGTAGCGATTTAAAAAAAAAAAAAAAAATGAAATTTACGACTACTGAAAAGTTACAGGTTTGACGGCGTGATCCGTCTCAACCCGAAACGTTGCGCGTTTCAGCTCGGCAGCAACCCTAACCCTAACCCTAACCCTAACCCTAACCCTAACCCTAACCCTTTCGGGCTCAGAGCTGTTGACGTGTGTGTGTGTGTGTCCATGTGCCGAGCAGCTGTCCGTTTATTAATGTGGCTTCACTCCTCTGGCGTCTGCACTCCCAACAACCTGCCTGAAGTGCTCACAGAGTGTTTGCTATAGCTGCAGAAACTTTGAAAAGATGTATTTTTTTTCTTTCTTTCTTTTCTTCTTCCGGACACGGTTAATTAAAGATATTTTAAAATCAACTCAAGAGATGTGTTGAGTGGAATTTTTTTTCACGGACACGTCAAAAGCTTTCAAACTTTTGACGAACGTCCAGTAACGCTTTTATGTATGATGTGGCTAATTTCTTGGAAACAGATTTGCCATCATGGGGGGGGGGGGGGAATCGCAGTGGACAGAAAATACATGTAAGCAGTCTGTGAAATTTGAAAGTGTGCAGCGACAGATTTGCGATTGAAAAAAAACAAAACCAAAAAAAACATGTTTTTAACAGCTACCTAGGCTAGCCATAGCTGCCGTAGGCTTATTTCTGCAGACTCCAGATGTTACAGGTCGTCATCCATCTTAACATCTCTTCTTTTGCATTTCAGAAAATGTTGAACTACGCCTCAAATGACATGTTTTCACACCGTGTTTACCGCATTTCCACTAAGTTTATGTGCAGTTTTAACCGTCGTTTCGCAGACGGCAGCCTGCCTTCGTAACCGCAGACTATCGCCACGGCTCGTCCAACGCTGACACTATGTCGGATGAAAGTCTTACCGTCCTGCCGGAGCAGAGCTCCCTGTCGAGCGGCGGTTTCGCAGTCTTTCCCCCGAATTCCCCCCCGTGTTTCGGGTTTTGACGGTAATGGCCGGTGGCAGGGGGGAAGGCCTCGGTGGTGAGGGAGGGCGGGGGGGGGGGGGGGGGCTATGGAGCGGAAGCGGCTCTTTAGAGAGACAAGTTGAGAGGGTCAACAACACTGACACCGAGTAATCCCTCCGATCTCACACAGAGAGGAGAGAGCGGGAGTCACGAGTCCCGACGGCGGCCGCTGCGTGAAAACGGCGTCCTTTAAACGGCACGTCTTTAACTTGCGACGTGCGTTTTCGAACAGAAATTTAGATCCGGTGAGTTTCCTTCCTCTTTCCCGAGGCAGGAACGCGCTAAAACGGTAGCGCAGAACAGCAGAGAGGATATTACTACTCTTGCTGGTGCTGCTGGTGTTAAGTACTTCCTCTATTGAAGGTGCCACACCGGCAGAGGGCTGCTATTACTGCTACTATTACAAGGCCCTCGTATAGCATCGCTACTCTCACCCCATAATAAGACTGCTGCTGCTGTGCTGTAAATACAACAAGACAACCGCCACCGCTGTCGTATTACTGCGACTGTGACTACCGCTTCTATCTTATGGTACCGCTTGCTGCAGCTCCTGTAGCTGCTGCACTAAAAAGGAAAGACGACAGTATTTGATTACTTGGTGTTTGTACTAGAACGATGCTGCTGCAGCTTTAAATGCGACTGTCACTGCTGCTGTTCCAGGAATAGTAAAAGCAGTAAATACGACGTGAAAAACTCCTTCTAGCGCTACACGTCGTACCACAGGAGCTGCCACTTTTTTTTGTCCGCGTAAGACAATTAAGTTTCCTGAACTCAAAACATCGTTTTGACTTTGTAGTTTGTATTTTTGGCGTCTCACTTCAGAAGTAGTAGTACCACTATACCAGTTAAGTATAAGCAGCTAAGCTGAATGTTTTTTTTATTTCCAATATTTTTTTATTTTTTTTATTTATTTTATTTTGCATGTAGGAGGAAGCCGTGATATTTAATCATTCTTTATGTACAGTCTATGCTTTTAAAACTAGTTTTTTTTTTTAATATTACAGATTAAACTTTACCGTCCCTCAAATGACATTTTTCTTGCACACCATGAATATAAAACTCCTACGCAAAACACACTAAAATCACATATAATCTAGATATGCACTTCTAATTCATTTATCCTTTCTTTTATTTTAACTTTAATTTTATTTTATTTTAAACACCAACATTTCCCGGTTCCAGCTTCTCAAATATTAAGATTGGATGCTTTTCTTTTCTCATGTATGATTGTAAAATAAATATATTTAGGTTTTGGACGAGGCAAGACATTTTTAAATGTGAATACTTTTTTGGGACATTTTATAGGCGAAATATTAATAAAAATGATCCTTAAACATATGAATGTAAAAGATAGCAGGCTGTTTGGTGCTGTGATATGTTTGCCTGCAAGAAATTGTACTTTTTATTGATATAATTCTTCACAGTCCTTCCATTTCAGTAGTCATAAAATAGAGATTGTGATTCTGTCTTTGCAAACAGACCAAAAATCCCATCATTACAGCTTGAAGTTCCTTTTTTTTGCTTTTGTATTTTTGAGTTTTGCACAGTTACTGACACAGAAATAACAAAACAAGAAAATAGGATCTTTAGTATTTCTGCAGGTGTCTGTTGGCTTTATTGTCACCACTAGATGGCGCCCCATGAGAGGCAACAGGAGAGTGTGTGTTTCCCTGTCTCCTCTTACTGATCTGCGTGCACGTGCTGTGTCATTTATTCTATGAGGATGTGCATATCCTTGTGTTGTTTTTATGTTTTTGTGTGTTTTAGCAGGTTCTCTGTCTGAGTGGTGTGTGTCTGTCTATGTGTGTCTGTGTGCGCATGTATGTATTTCTGTCCTTTTCATGCATTTTGTCTCTTGTACTCGTGTGTGTGTGTGTGTGTGTGTGTGTGTGTGTGTGTGTGTGTGTGTGTGTGTGTGTGTGTGTGTGTGTGTGTGTGTGTGTGTGTGTGTGTGTGTCTGTCTTCTGTGTTTTGTTGTTGTGTGTTTGTTGCCGCCGAAAGCGCCTCCCAACACCTACCGCGGTGCTTGTTGGGACACCGGGGGCCACATGAACACGAACACACACATTTAAGAAACAGCAGACAACAAAAACAAACAAGCCTCCCTATATGCCAATTAAAAAAACACAGAGACTGAGGGAGAGAGGGAGGCGGGTTTGAGACAAAAACTGAATTATTTTAGAGACTGAGCGAGTGATTAAATAAAAACAACGATTAGCAGGCAGAAATCCTCCAACTCTGAGATCTGAAGCAAAAAATGACAAACAAACTGAGGAACTGGAAGATTTTAACCGAAGTGCAAAATCCGAAGAGCAGTTGTTTTATTTTGTGCAGCAAAACACACATCGATGCCTATGTTTTCACACACACACACACACACACACACACACACACACACACACACACACACACACACACACACACACACACACACACACACACACACACACACACACACACACACACTATGAAAACCTGTCACGTGTGTAAATGAGTCAAAGCAGCTGTAGGAAAACTGAACTGAATCCGCTTTGTCTTCAGATACAGTGTGTGTGTGTGTGTGGGGGGGGGCAGTTAGTACTAAAACACAATACAGCACCATCTTACACACATTTAGTGTAGTGTGTATATACACTGTATGTAGTAACACAAGTTCAGACGTATAAACTGCTAAGTTTTGACAGTTATTAAATTACTTTGCATGTTTCAATCTATAGATTGATCATAATTTATTTACATTATTCTCCGATTAATAATAATTCATATGCAGACAATGTGTAGGTTTAAATGATGCAATATATGGAATATTAGATTATAGAGATATTTCATTAATATTATAGATACATTATACTTTACATGAAGACACACTTTTGATGAATTAATTGTTTATCATAACCATTATTCATTATTATTATTTGTCATTCTATAAAGATGTTAAAACACTATATTTAAAAGCATATATAAGCATTATTATTCGGTTATTTTTCATTATATGTAGCTATCAAAACGTTATACAAAACTAATTCATTATATAAAGGGGTATTTAAACATCAAGAAATGTTGCTATATTTGAAATTAATTTTCAAATATGTAAATAATAATAATAATTCCAAAAAATATATATGATTATAAATAATCATCATTTAATTGTTGCATATATTAAGACAGAAACTTGTGCTTAGTATTTTTGAGTGATAATCTGTTATTTGTTCAATTATTGTGACGATTAGTAATGTCAATGTGAAATTTATACATATTTCATAATGAAACAAAAATGTTAAAATACACATTGGCTGCAGTTGCGACTTAAAAATAAAACACTACAAATAGCAGAGATTATAAGCTTATGGAAATAATGCTTCACTCTTATTTATATTTCGCCCTATTTTTTGTAAATTTGAAAGCTTTATCCTCCTGTTATACATGGTGGATGTTTTATGAGATAATCGGAGTATTTTTAGTTTGTACATGTTTAAATGTGACGACGTCTGGGCCACTGAAATAATGAAAATAAATCAAGGTATCTGAATTTACCCCCCCCCACATCTATTCATATGTTTTTTATTGGGTCATGTTGTACAATAAAACAAACAGAAACAAATCAAAATATATAAAATAGGAAAAGTCCAGAGAATTAAATCAATAAGAGTTTATTAAGATCATGAGGAGAATTATTATAATTATCATGAAAGCATGGTTTATTTGGAAATTAGATGTTCTTTAACACCTGATAAACTATACGTTTTGGTTTTTTTTGGTTTTCAATCCGACAGTATTATTGTTTTCTGAATTTGTGTCATTCTTTCGACTTTTGTTTCTACATTTTCACCCCGTCCTCCTCCTCCTCCTTCGATTCTCCTGCATCTCTTTTATGTCTGAGATTTGTTCTGTCGAGCAGTTTGTTTCATCGGTTTCTTGCTGCAGAAAGAAGCTTCAGTCCATTTTTGGCTGAAGGAAAAAAGAAAAAAAAAAAAACACACATTCTTTGTGTTGAGACTCGTTAAGCGTCCGCCTGCTGAGGCAGCAAGCAAGCCATAAAGAAACCTACATATAACACCTCATCAATTATTCTATAGCATGGACCATGAATGCACTACAGGGAATTAAAGCTGCAGGCATGAGAAGCTGCAGCTTGGACGAGAGGCATCTCTGCAGTTTTAATATGATAAAAATAAAATAGTTTAAACTGAACACAAAAAGAAAAACATATTTATTATATGCATTGTTTGAATTTTATAGTTGTAGAATCATTTGTAATTCCTCAAAAAAAAGATCAAATTCAAAAAGAAAAAGAACTGCACAATTTCAAAGGTTTCAATTAAATACATGAATAAACACTAACAAAATAATATATATGGTTCAGGTTTATTCATCCTGGTTATTCTTTGTGTCGTTTTGTTTTTTAGCTTTTAATTTAAATGTTCTTCTTTTTTGTTTTTATTGTCACGTATGTCAGTATGGATAAATGCAACACCACATGTTTTTGTATTTAAACATTTTATAATAACTTAATATGCACATAGAAATGTACTTATATGTAAATTGATATATATATATATATATATATATATATGTTAAAAATATTATTTTCAATAATTATTCATATTTTCTTTTCCTTTTAGTTCAGTTTTTTGTCTGGCGACACCTTTAAAGCACTCATAAGCTTCAATCTTAACAAATTATTGAGATGAATGAATATTAATAATAATTTTAATATATAATTTCAAATCAGTTTCTTTTTATATATTGACATAGCCTATCAATAATTTTTTTATTGGACTATAGGATACATTTGTATGTGTAAAATAATAACTCATAAGTAAATGAAGGATTTTATTAGACATTATAAATTTATATGGAGTAAACTGAAGTCTGTGCTTTTTTTATTTTTTTATTTCCTGTTACAGTTTGAGCTCCTCATTCTCTTTATTTGAATCCTTTTTTTCCCCGCTTATAATATTCTATTAAACTTATTTTATCTGCAGTTTTTTCAGGTTACAGTTCAGAGTATATTTATAAGCTAAAATATAATTAATAAAAAGAAATAAATTAATATCCTAATTTCATTCCTGTGTTTTCTTGCGTTCCAGTTTGTGGCTCATTAAATTCCTCCCTTTGGTCACATTATTTTCTGCACACACACACACACACACACACACACACACACACACACACACACACACACACACACACACACACACACACACACACACACCCCTGTATGCACGTTCACTCTCAGGTCCGTAGTCATCTCCATTTGCTGCTGCTGCTGCTGCTTTTACTTTGTCGCTCCTGCCTGATTCCATTGTCTCTACCTTTTCTTTTCTATTTTTACATGTTTGTGTTCGGAGCGGTGAGGCAACTTGTCAGCTCGACGCCGCCAGGCAGAAAAGTCTGCAAACCACCAGCCGCCATATGTCTCTGGCTCACTCTCTGTTGGTTTTTTTTTTGCTTCATTACTCTCTCTTTCCTTTCCCTTCTCTCTTTCATGATCCCTCTTACGGTCTTCCCTCTTTTTTCTTTTTAAAAAAAAATGTATTTGTTGTCTAACTGTCAAATTTTAAAACACAACAGGATTTTCTTGTACATTTAGGTGAATAATAACCAAAATAAACCAACGAAAATGAAAAATATAGGTGAAATTTGATCATTTTCTTCATGTCAAAAAATCTCATGAGCGTACCCAATCAATGTTTTTGTTTTTTTTGTTTTTTTTACTATTTTCATGACTCAGTCTCACCTACAGCTCACTAAAACAACAAAAAAAGATGAATCTGCTTCTGGAAATACTCCCAAACAAACTACTGAAGTGAATACATAATAATTTGGTTTACAATGCAGAATATGAACTTAAAATAATAAAGCTCTTAATTCTGACACGAGGCCACCAGATTAACCAATAATGCATGACCCCACTGTGTTAATATAGTGCTTAAGAGGTGTAAATTCCCTAACAAGTTTGCAATTAATCAAATTACCAAAACTGATTGACAGGCGGTGAACCCAGGGCTTTTAGGACCCCTCGGGGTCTGAGGCAGTTGCCCACTTTGTTTGTCATCATGGCTGTGGTACACACAGCAGACACTATTTTTAATTAAAGCAACTCTGCTATGAAGGAAACGTCTTTAACGCTGAACGCAGGTCATAAACACTTCGATCTAATGAGGTGAACCGCACACACGAGAACAAAAAAATGGAGTCAGAATGTCAATATTAGAAAGTTCTGTAAAAGTTTTTTAATCACCGAATGTCACCATTTTTAAAACGACTTTCGATTGACATCTGTGTTTATTCATATGGTTAAAAAAGGCACACAAAAAAATGCAACTGTCTACACAGGAGGTGTAGACAGCTGCAGCTGACCAGAGGTCGCGGAGGAACTGATGTGCAAACCTGCTAAAACTTAATACATTTAGCAAACCTGCAGGTGAACAGATCTAACATCCTGTCGGGATGTGAAACATGTTTAAAAAGTCAAAGAACACGGAAGAGCTAGAGGAGCGGCTACGCTAACGTCACCTGAACACGTTTGTGTAGCTTCTTTTCTACACGCTAACTGCAGTAGTTGTGCATTTGTCTGTGAGCGTCGCCAAAATCTAGCTTAATTTAAATTTAATACGGTGTTGAGCGGTTCATGAACCTAAATTTGAACTTCTTCACGTGTTTCCGGAAAAAAAAAAACGGTCAAAATTGGGAACCATAAAACGGTACGTGTCTATTTAAAAGGGATAAACAATTAAATAATGCTAATAAATATATTTACATAGAATTCTTTTAACGTGTCCTTTTTTTTTGTCTGCGTAAAGTGCGTGAGTAAATATTTGCTACAAAAAAAAGCTAAAAGCTGCCGGTAAGCAATACAACCCGCCATTTTGCTTGGTTTTCCTTGACCTGTTTGTTTATGGTTGCTAGGGTGACGCAGATGCTCCGCTACAAAACTGGTGAGGATGTGGGCACTTCAGCTCCTTGTAACGGCTCAAGAACCAGAAACGGAACCAGACTGAAGCTGCTGCTGCTGCTGCTGCTGCTGCGACCTGCTCCGCAGCATGTAACACTCTCTCACTACCTCTTATTTTTCCGCTCTTTCCCCAAATTTTTCCTCCATCGGTGTTGAACTTAAAATCCTGAGGCGAATCGTGGATTCCCACGAATGCTAAACTAAAGAAAAATCTTTCCTGAAATCTGTACAAATACAAAAGTAACAGTAATTCAATTGTTCTGCCGCCTTTCGTGCGTCTATGTAACAAACTAAACGTGCATGCATGGTATGTGATACCTTACAATTCAGGACTGAAAGCACTTTGTAGAAAGTGTCTGTAACAGCACTTTTATTGTTTTCTCGTGTTTTTTTCTGAGAGAAACAAACATTTGCAGTACAAAGGGAGAAGGGAAGAAAAAAAAAAACAGCACAGAACTGTTTTCTCTCTGGCTCTTTATCTCAGTTTTCAGCACCTTTCAGCCTCTTCATTTCACTGTTTTTTATTCCTTGTTGCTGTCTCACACAATTTCTCTCTTCCACTGTCTCTTTGTCTTCATCTTTTATTCTCTCCCTCCTCTTCATCCTCTCGCCGTCTTTCACTTCTCTCTCTCTCTCTCTGAATCTCCAGTTCCTTGTCACTGTCTATTCTCTCTCTCTCTCTCTCTCTCTCTCTCTCTCTCTCTGGCAGACAGGGGTATGATGGGTTTGTTGCCGTAGTAACTCCTCCATTCAGCCTCTATCTGTTGGCACCAGCCACATCACCCAATGACGACATACAAATACAACAGTTTTCCCACGTCGAAGTGATTTAGTTGTGTCTGTTAGGAAACAAAATGAGACAAGACAACATGAACACCCCCCACTCCCTCTCCTCCCTCCATCCATCCCTCCGTCCTTCCCTCATCCATCCGTCTGTCCGCCATGCTCGCTCGCATGTTGATTACACACGGCGCCAGCAAAGACAACAGACAAGTAAAAACAAATGAACCGAGCCTCACAATTATCGCCCCGCTGCCGTCTCGTCTTTCTCATCCGCGGCGGCTTTCTCCCGTCAGATGTTTGTTGTTTCACCGAGATGAAATGAAACGTTATCGATCGCCGCAGGTAGACAAAGAAAATGATGGAGAACAAGACAAGACAGGGCACGCCGAAAGGCAACAATCTGCCCCCTAAACAACTGAAAATGAAGACGATGCTGTGTTTCCGTCTCAGCCTCGTGTGTGCTTGTATTTCGCGTCGATAAGTGCCTTAATGTTTCCAGACTGTCCGCACCGCAATGTCTTAGCCAACACATGATGTTGAGATCAGGGCTCTGTGGGGGCCAGTGAGTCAAAACACGACCACCTGCCTGATTTGCTGTGCTGCCAAAACAGCTCCGACCCACTGAGGCCTGGACTCTACAAGACCTCTGGAGGTGTCATGTGATATCTGGCATCCGTCCTGTAAGTTGGTCCGATTTGTTGCTCACACCCTGTGTGAAGTTCCTGGAAGGTCCCTCCTCTGAAAACTGTCGATGGGTACTCGTCACCGCTACTAACAACCCTCTTATTTTCAGAGATGCTCCAACTAAGTTTTCTGGACTCATTTGGCAACTTTTTACTCTGATAAGAGTCGTCTGTTTGCTTACCGTCCTAAACCTTGACATGTACTGCCGTTACATCATAATACAAGCGTAGGACCAATCAGATGTACTTTTTTACTTTCGAATATACTGTAAAGACGGAAGTGCTAAGCATTGATGTCACCCACAGGTTTGCAGTGGAGCTGATTACCTGTCTTGTGTTAATTGTAGTTGCTCATTTTTGGTAAGTACCAGCACAAACCAGTATCACGGCAAAGTGTGAAATAGACACGCCTGTCCACTTCCACAAAACGTGACATAGTCACGCTGGGGGTTGTCTAGGCGTGAAAGTTACACATTTTGTAAGTGTTAAACTACTTACACACGTGTAAATGTCATGTGACGAGGGATAATGTGAGTCTAGCAAGAGCTTTTGAGACCAACTACAAAGGACATTAGTCACAGGTTGCCATGCAGGACAATGAAGTTCGAATCTGGGAGGTGACAAAGTTTTTCTTTACTTGTTTTTTTTGTTTCCTAACCCCAACCGTGTTTTTTTTTTTTTTTTGTTGCAAAAAGTCACGTAGCTCAAAGAATGCAGTAGGTTTCATTCTCGACCACGACAGGAAAACGTGTAACTTCCACGCCTAGACAGGCCAAAGCGTGGCTACTTCACCCTTTGCCGTGATACCGGGTTGACCAGCACACCGAGACAAATTACTTGGCAATAAATCTGATTCTGATTTATGGTCGACACAATCTTTTCCGGTTGGAGCCAGGACCTTCCAAATATGGGCAGCAGTGACTTCAAAAGCGATCATAGCTAACGGCATCAACCGTACATTTGCTAACAGGCCACTTCTTATTGATCACCCAAATGTTTTTTTTATGAATTTGTTAATCATTTGCACTGATGATTGAACCAGGAGAGTTTCACTTTGATCCAAGCCGCAGGGGAGCTCCAACTATGACTCACTACTTTTTTTTTTAACGGGAAAAATAAACGGTACTTTTTACAGCAGGAACCGGGGGCGCCAAACCATCTGCTCCTACATCTTCATGGAGTAGGCAATCACAGGCCAGTTTTTTTTAAGTATAGTTCACTGGAACGTTTTCCAAGCGTAGTGGCAACGCAGACATGTCTGTTTGTTTAATTTTGTCCTCACTTTCACTCCTTTTAATGCATTGAACAATAATATTGATTCATAACAGGTGGTTCTAAGATTGTATTTGAGGGCAGATGCCATTTTTACCGTGGGCTGGCAGAGATATAGCAGCACATGTTAATATTTCTTTGGCAAAAAACAAGATTACTTACTTGAAGGTAGGCAGTATTAGATGGTAAAATATCTTATTTATTGAGATTTTTGTGAGCCTTGTATTTACGTTTCTATTTACAGATTTATTAAAGAGGCATGTGGAAGTTTTTAGCAAAACAACAATGTAAAAATGTATCTTATACTTGGCTCTCTAACAGCTTTGGAGGGGTCAAACGTTTTTTTTCTGGAGGCCCACGGTCCATAATTTGCCTCTGAATGCAACTGTTTGCAAATGGAGGCCAAAAATGTGGCTAAACTTGGCTTTAAGTTCCCCTCCAAAACATACACAAGTTCTCTTTTCCCCCAGCAGCCAAATTGACCTCTCTGAGCAGATTATTCCTGTTTGTCTGCCGAAAATTCTTGAGTCCGACTGACATGTGGCCTCTCTCTGTCCCGGTCCGACTCTTTCATGTTGTCAGCCACATCGATTTTGTGTCACCGCTGCTGTTTTTTTGCTCCCGAGGGAGGATTTGAAAGGAGTTCGCTGTTTTTTTTTAATACACATCGACCAACCGTTTACGCTGTTTACTCGCCACAACAACTCCACTGCAGACCTGTAGGTGTGTGTGTGTGTGTGTGTGTGTGTGTGTGTGTGTGTGTGTGTGTGTGTGTGTGTGTGTGTGTGTGTGTGTGTGTGTGTGTGTGTGTGTGTGTGTGTGTGTGTGTGTGTGTGTGTGTGAGACAGAGACAGACACAGAGAGTGGATGGTGAAACAGGTGAAAACTACTTCCTGATTTGTATATTTACTAATAGATTAATAGACGGTAAAAGACTTTGCAACAATAATGAATCTGAAGACTAGTTTGCCATTCAAATGAGGCAGCGGAGGCCCTGGAGATGAGTGGAGTAACGCCAGCTGTACAACGGCGTCAGGATGCTCACTGCTTGAAACACTCATGCTCAGGACTCCTGCCAGCAGCTCAAAAATGGCCATCATGGGTAAGATAGGACGTATGATATAGCAAGATTTTAAAGACAATGCGTGATGAGACTCAAGAAAATATACAGTCAAGACCAGAGTTACATGCCGGTTTGAAATTTATTCTAATTTGATATTGTTTTTAAATCTGTCAGTGACAGCTCCAAAACATACAACACACTATTTTATTAAAATAGAGGAAACTATAAATAGACTGCTCCTGTAGCGTGTGAATGCAGCGCAGCACGCTGATGTACACAGAACTGGGGTAAGCAATGACCTTTGTGAGTACGTATGTCAAGTTACATCACTTAAACAACATCAGAACTTGTGTTGTTGTCACATTTGTTTGTGATGTTTTGTGACTTGAGCAGAAACAACACATCATTTTTGGGGATTTTCTTGCAGTTGTAAATTTAAAAAAAGAAATAACCAATGGCTTACGAGGTTAATGCTTTTTTTTTTTTAACTGCGAAAGACTAAGAGCTTGGAAGCATATTGTTTGTTGGACCCTTGCGATGATTCAACAAGTATGTGCCCCTATAGATCAGAAAAAGATCAGAAACTGACATTTTGCCGTGGAGTCACTTTTACTACAAAGTAAACAAATTGTTTTCGGTGGCTTAAAATGATTTACACTATTTTGAATTGTTAAGCTTTGTGCTTTCCACCAATGTAGCTATCATTTCTCAAAATGGTTTCGGTATTGGTTGATGTCATTCAAAACAGAGCTTCTTTGTCTGGGAGTTAAGGGGTTACCTTTACATACTTGTATAATGTTTACATTGCATTAAATTAAAAAACAAATTTTGGACAACGACCAGTAGTTATGGTTAGTGAGCTAACGCATAAAGAAAACGGTGATTAATCTAAAGGAACTGTCTGCAAGGAGGAGAAATCAAACAGGAAAACTCTCTCTTGGAGTGACGGCGATGTTTCTCCTCTTGGCCTTTTCTCTCCTCTCTCGCTCTTTTTAAAACAAAGCGTTGGCTGCTGTCAATCACACGGGTAATAGCCGGTGAGGAGAGGCGGCGAAGGTCGTTATGACTTCATGAAGTGTCTGCTCGCGAGCTCATTGGATGAATTAGTGACCGTAATCGTTAGCGGCCGTGCTTCAGACAGACTCTTAATGTCTCCATATTAGCACTAATGGAATGCAATTTCAGCTCTCCCTCTGCTCTCCATCACCCCGCCCGGCCGTGATCCCGGGAGCACCGCCGGACCGTTGTCTAGGTAACTGTAATCACTGTGTCGACGCCCGGTCCCCCTCCTCCTCTTCCTCCTCCTCCTCCTCCTCCTCCTTCTCCTTCTCCTTCTCCTTCTCCTTCTCCTTCTCCTTCTCCTTCTCCTTCTCCTTCTCCTCATCCCATGAACCCCTCAGTGAGACAGAGAGAAAATTAGAGATGGCTCTTAATAAGAATCCTGGTGCTAAAAGAAAATGACCAATACTCTTCGTCAGGCAGGGAAATGATTTGAGCCGCAGCCAGTTTTGTGAAGGAGCAGCAGGGGAGATTAGCTCGATTAAGGCCAAATCAGACCTGCTTCCAATTTGATGAGAGAAGGGAAGATAATAGCTCTCGGATTGGTTCCTCATGCAGCTCCGGCCTTCTCTGAGGGAATTAAACCACTCATTGTCTCTCTGTCTCTCCGGGTGACTCCGCTCCCCCGACAAATCAGAGGTGCCGGTTGCTAAATTAGAAATCTAATGTAACCTTTTCTCCTGGGAATTATCTTCGTGTGCTACTAGTGTTCATTAGTTAAACTATTTTTGTGGATTATGTTTACGGTTCAATTTGTACCCACATCTGTGGAAAATAGTCGTTCCTAACCCTCGCTGGCAGGTTGCTCTTTATATTTGGACAACTAAAGTACACTTCTGTTAGTTAGTTTCTCCATCAATCTAAAGCTGAAGGTATATACAGTGTTGACCTGCATGTAAAAACAGCAACAGTGCTGATACTCAAGGTTCTGTTACAGGAATGTTGCTTTTAAAGAATGTTCAATTTTAGACTTTGATTAAAATTGGGAAAAAAAAAGCTTATTTTCTTGCTACCAGACCCAACTACCTGAAAACGACAGCAAAGCGTGAAATAGACATGCCCATCCACATCAGCAAAACCTGAGATAGCCACGCTTTTGGGCTGTCTAGCCGTGAAAGTTACACGTTTTGTATGTGTGGAACTCAGTGTTGTTTGTCACTAACCCCAACCACATTTCATTTTCATCCACTACAGGAAAATGCGTAACTGTCACACCAAGACAGCCCGAAGCGTGGCTATCTCACGTTTCGCTGTAATGGACGGGCGTGTCTATTTCACGCTTTGCCATGATAAACGGCATGGTGGTGGAAGTGGGTTTTTTTCGGCAATAATTTCTGCATTTTGTCAAAGAGTGCTTGTATTTAATGTAAAGCCGTCTGTCTGAAAGTTGAAATTGAAACAACCAACAGGATAATGATCTCAAAAAGAAGAAATGGAGGGTTATGAAGTGACCTGGTCAAAGCCTAGAAGCGACAATACTAGCTTCGATGCTATGGATGTAATAACTTTTTCCACAGAAAAATATTACATTTATTTATCTATTTTATTGAATAAATGTTTGAAATAGGACCAAATGTTTACACGTCCAAATATGTAAAAAGAAAGAAAAGACCATAATTTTTGTGCGACGTTCCAATTTCTTCACATGACTGTCAGCAAATCACAGTTTCAAATTAGCTGCATGCGGCACGAAGGTAGTTCACAGCAGATGGGGATGATTAAAGTTCTCTGTCGCTCCCCGTGTTTCTGAGACTGCTGGGGTGAAAAATAATTCAAAAGACTGTAGCGACTGGATGTGACCTTTACGGAGAACACGCAGACAAGGAGCTGATCTGTGGAGGGAAATTAACGGGACCGACTTCTCCGATCAGTGGCCGTCCGTGGCCTCGCCTCGCTCGACTGCGCTTTGACATTTTGAATGATGTTGGGTGTCTGCGTGTTGCTGTGTGTGTGTGCTTTAAAAGATGACTGTTACACACCGTTTGATCTCAGTTGCATAAAAAGTAATGACTTTTCTTTTTGTCGGTAAGGTCGGACAGTGCTCGGATCCTTCGAGGGTCATTTAGATCTGCTGGTGTTTGATCCGAAAACTTAGTTTTATCCGTGGAAGCAAAAAGAAGCTGAACAGATAAGAATCTTATAAACCTGCTTCACACTTAATGCTGACATTTAAATACCAATATGTTTCTGGCATTGAAATATTCGTTAAATTCATACAAATGTTTTTTTTTTGGCAAGAATGCACTTAAGATCTAAACTAGGATTCTATCATGAGGAAGAACTGAAATTTCTGCTGTCATTTCTGGGATCAGTTAGTCAGAGCAGATGATTCTGTGTCTTTGTAGTTATTTTACATTATTTTGTTTCTGCTTCTTTGTTGCTTTACACCTCTTTGCAGCCATTTTGTGTCTTGTTGTGAATGTGTTTCACTACTTTGAGGTCATTTTACATGTCTATTTTAACTTTGCACCTCTTTCTGGTTGTTTTATATCCATCTTTGGGGGGATGTTGTACCTATTTGCAGTCGTCTGGTGCCTCTTTGTTGTCATGTTGTGTCTCTTGGTGCACATGTAAAAAGAGAAAGTTTGAACAAAGTAGTTTGATGCAGACCAAAAAAGTTCTGATGGCATAATGTGTCAGTACTCCTGCTTTTCTCAAATGTATCCGTTTTCTTTATTTTGCTTCTCACACATATATTTTAGGAAAACAGTGTTGTTCTGCTGCAACAGAAAAACAAACACGTAGGTTTTGAGTGCCAAATCTCCTCTCTCTGAGAAAAGTTTGAATGCACTTTGTTGAATATTTCAGTGTTTCTCCACTTTAACTGAAAATAATGTTGAAAAGTAATTTCAGAGACAAATTTAGGCTTTAAAAAGCATCTGAAGGAAAAACAACACAATCATTAAAACGCCAGCAGCCTCCTATTCTCACTCAATTAGAATGTGCTTGGTGGAAATTAGACTCTAATTACACCAGACTGCAGACTGCTGCTTTGAGTATCTTAAAATCCCACTGACAATATTATGCATGTATTTATTAAGTTTTGCTTTCAAATGAGAAATAGTGAACATGTAATTCTGCAGAAAATTAAACTTTCTGGCGATAAGTAAATGTGAAGTCATGAATATGTTTTCTTTCAATTTGCTGTATTTGAACATATGAATTACCGGGGAGCAAAATGATACAAGAAAATAGATGCAGATGAGTCAATAAAGCTTTAAATCACAAACTATTTTGTCACTAGCTCCAGTAAAGATCAGACATCAATAAAGAACAAAATATTACATTTATTTGTTTAATTTGGGGTTGATTTGTTTTGTGCCAGAAGCCAACAGAACAAATCATGTTTGGCCCCGTTTGGCCCCAAAGAACCTGCAGATATAAAACATATGACAACAAACCTCCAGTCAATATGTGATATTTATTCCATTTGAGATGTCTGCGTAATATTAAGCAAATATTCACAGTACACATAAACAAAATCTTTAGAGTTGGGTGATCCCATGACCTATTCTCTCGTGCAGTTTGAAAATTAAATGTAAACATTTGTAGTTTTTCAACAAATTATTAAAACATTTGACTTCTATTCTATGCATGTTTTATCATTTAAAACTTAAAAAAAAAAAAAATACTGTCAGATTGCTGTTTGTGTCAAGAACACACGGACGGACACCCATCCATTTACCTGCTGAAATGACACAGCAAAAGACACTCCTTCCACAGAACGTCTGTTTTCTTCAGTATCAAAGTAATCCAGTGATCGATGTCTGTACATATAATGGCAAATTGCAAACAAGAACTTTTGTTTCTCAATGTTTTTGGAGCTTCTCTGAGAACTTACTGCAGTTCCTGCATGGACTCAGTCTGTTTCAGTGTCTTCTGTCTCTTCATGAAATCCAGACCGACTTATGATGTTTTGAGTCTTGGTGTTGGACTCATTTGGACTCAGTTCAGGTCCTGATTTGGTTTCAGACCTGCTCCGGACTTGCTTTTAAAATCTTGGTTTTGTGTGACTGCAGATCTTTATGACTCTATAGGTGGATGTTTGAACTTGTTGTCCTGCAGTGGAATGAAATTTGTGACAGTCAGATGGCCCCGAGGTTAATAAACTTGCCTTTTTTTTTTGCTGTCTAAAAAAATTAAAACATCTAAACTGCCTAAAACTTCTGTACAAACTTGAAGAATTCACCTTGAAGTTAAAGAGTGTTGAACGTGTTGACTGAAGGAGCTGATTGAACAATAGGAAATGAAACCCCAGCGCTACAGACGCTGGACCTGACCTCTTCCACTTCTTCTCCTCACTGTTTACATGAAACACTCCTTTTCCTACCTCAGCTCCTCCATCTTGTTTTCATGCTGTCTGTCTTCCTATTTACAGTCTCTCTCTCTCTTTTTCTTTGGGTCAGATTAAACAGTCTCGTGACACTTGGACAGGCCTCTGCTTTTGGCGGGCGGGGCCATAAGCGCTGTCACATGTCACCGGCGAGGGCAGCAGCCGATTGGTCAGCCCGGTAAGCGAGGGGAGCTTTACTGTTGTGTTTCCCCACATCAAACACCTTTTCAACCCGTTGCTTTGACAACCGTCAGCCAGCAGCTGATTGGAGCTGACTGAGGCAGATTCAGACGGGGCCTCCACCCGTCCTCACACCGGACTGCTTTGGTCTGAAAGTGAACTCACTCAAAGAGAATCTGATGAGGTGATTTGATTTTCTCTGACTCTGTTGTGGAAAATCTAGTATTTCTACTTCATTGGTATTAAAACTATATTAAATCAGACCCTGTAATGTTGAAGGGTCTCTCGTACCTGTGAGCCTAGTGGCTAAATCTCCATTTAAAACGGGGCTGACAGAGAACACATGATGAGAAATGTGAATACAGAGAACCAACATTAGACTGCACCTTCCAAATAATAAAACCATATTCAATTAAAAAAAAACACAAGTGGCTAAAAATTCTACCTTCGAGCAAAATCTCTCTCAACAGTATATTGTTATGTTCGCTTCATAGATTTAAATAAGACAATTTATTAAAAAAAAAAAAAAAAAAAAGAAAAAAAAAAAAAAAAAAAAAAAAGTTTTTGTTTTTAGATGTTTTATTTGCAGGTTAAATGTCACAATTCAATAAAAGTTGTTAAAATAACGTTCACCTGTACGGAACGTGACCAGGAGCGCACGTTCCGAACATTTAGGTAACTGAAACTGGGTCGCAATGTATTAATAGGATATGCATATGCCGTTTTTTTTTTTTTCTTAATTAATAATGTGATTTATGTCGTTATAAACGCTGAAGTAACCAGAAATGTTACGTTGTTAGCAAAGTTAGCATGTTTAAACCCGTCACATCGTGGTGTTAAGCTAACAATAGCCTGCCTGGCTAACTCGACAGTTCAAACAGAGGGGTGCTGGGATAACTTAGCCTCGCTCCATTTAGTGACCATTATTAGCACTTAAGACAGCCAGAATCCAACCACTAACTGTCCCAAAGTCGTTTTGTTTAGCCAAAATGCTAGAAAATCATTTTTTACATGTTGGTGAGACATTTGAATGTTTATTTGGGATTCTGGGAGAAATAATCAATGCTTTTAAATATTTTCTGACTTTTTTTTTCTACATTAGTAGTCGTATTAATAAAATAAGTGTTGATTGCAGCTTACTATATCTCTGGGTATTAAATACTTTAATCAAAGAAAAGAACTGGAGCACTTAATCAAATTATATCAACTAAATGGACCAGAGGCCTCTTGGGCTCCTGAGCAGTGGCCCGTTTGCCCAGTTGGTGATCCAGCCTTAGACTGATTAGTCTTTAGACTTGTGCCCAAACCTTAACTGGAGCCTCACAGGAGGAGCAAATCTGTCCCTCAAGCTGCCTTTCCACCAGAAAAGTTCTGGCTCACACTGTAAACTTTCCTTTTGCAAGTATATGCATGAAGTTACATGAGCCAGTTCTGGATACTGAAGGTAAAAAGTTGTAGGATAAAATAAAAATGTCTGTGTTTCTCCTCATAGTCCTCATCGTAAATAATAAGGAATGAAAGAGGGTCTAAGAGAAAGTACTCACTGATATTTCTGTTTTCTACAGGATCATTCGTCAGTGCTACTGGAGTCAAACTGACTGCGACAAAATCTCAACTTTTTCCTGTTGGAGTTGGATGGCGATCGTCTCAACAGGAAGAGCTACAGGAGGAAGAAAGGAGGACGTGTTCGTTTTTAAAAAGGTATTTCAAATCTGTTGCGTGTTTGTCATATAACACAGAGGATGCAGATTATTCTCTACTAAAAAAAGGGTATATTTAGATCATCATCATCAGGAGCCAAGAGGAATTGATTCTCCTCCTCCTGAGAGGCGAGGCAGCCACACTTAGATTTTTCTTGATCAGATGTCTTTCCCATCATCTCCATCATCGACCTGCAGCCGCTTCTCAGTGTCCCTGATTTGCACTTTGATTCAAGCACCACTGAGTAAAGCACATTTCATCAAAGTTGTTTCCTGAATAAAAAATGAAGGCGTTTATCTCGCTCTGCGGAGCGCGGCGCCGACAGCTGACGGAAAAGCTCCGACTTAAATCACGGGTCCATGTGAGCGAGAAATGTGAAAAGGACCAACAAAACTAGCTCTCGATTTCGTCCTACACGTAAACGCAGGTTTATGGGAATCTGAACTTTATAAAGAGGAAGATGAGAATGAAGGAAGTACGTCAACACTTTGAAATACAACAGTTAAAAAAACAACAACTTGTATTTCTCTCGATGCCGACTGACCCGAAAGCATCCATCCATGGAAAATATTTAGAGGAACAATTATATGGTTGCAACAGTGCATTTGAGCAAGGATTGATTAGGCAACAGTGCACCTGTGAATGCTAAAGAAATGATATTAAAATGATGTGGTAACTGATATTAATATTAGTGTCATTATATTCCTTCTTCCTTCTTATGAGCTGCCAACCTGAGAGGGTATTCAGGTGTCTCACTGTTAATGAAGGAGATGATTTTAGCACTAACTTAAAACAGCAGTGATCATTTTTTAAAATTTATTTAGTGGTAGTTTTTAAATCTCTGTTGTTGTTTTGCGGCTCTTTGAAGTCCATTTGTGTCTCTTCGGTGATGTTTTTAGTCTCTGCGGCTGATTTGTGATTGTTTCGAGTCTCTTTTGGTCCTTTACCGCCCTTTGTTGTCCTTTGCATCACTTAGAGCTGGAGTTTTGTCTCCTTGTGGTTATTTTGAATCCCTTTGTGGTTGTTTGTGGTGGTGTTTACATCTCTTTGGTATTGTTTTGCTTTTGAAAGTCGCAGAACTCAAACTGGAAATATTCACAAGGGCCTCCTGACCATTGAGGACATTTTTTGCAAAGATGTTCCTCACAAGTACAGTTATTGTTGAAAAGTAAGCATGTTGTTTCGAATTTGAAGGTTTTGTTCCTCACTTTTAACACATCGGAAGAAGTCTCAAGACGTTGCTTTGGGGGGAAAGTGGGGACAGTTTGTCTTTAACAGAGGGCTGTCTCGGGGTTCGATGTTTGTTAGAATCTCTCACCCTGAGTGTGCCATTAGTAGGTTTAATACTGCCTTTATCACGCCAACAATAATGACAATATCACAAACTTGTTGCTTGTTTTCAACACAAACACGTCATCAAAATATAGAGAAACCTTGTCCTTGTTTTATCTAAAGACAAATATCTGTTCCTGCCGATTGTACTGTTGTTAGCAGTTTAACTCCTGATTTTAGAAATGTGAATCCTGATTAAAACCTCTCTCTTCTTCTGCGGTGTTCAGGCCCCTCCGCCGTATTTACACCACAGTCAAAATGAAATTATCCCGGCTGAAACAGAGCCTGATTGAGAGAAGCAGGAATTAAAAAAAAACACAGAATGATGAGTATTTTCAGGCTGGGCTGATCTGTGCTGATCTAAATACTTACGGCTTTCGCGGTTTGTGATGTGCAGATTTGGGGCGTTTTTTTTTTTTTTCGCGGAAAAACACACAATTCTTTTATTTCCTCCTGTCAATCATTCTCACTTTTATTAACCATTAGTTAAGAAAAGAAAAACACAGTGATTCTGCAGCAGGATCGGCAGGAAGCGAGCGGCGGGCTGATTGCGGTGCGGCGCTGCCCCTCGCTGTTGACGGCCCTTGTCGCCTGAATGCCAGTAATCATTTGTCTGATTTGATACGAGGAGAAATGAACTGAGCTGTGTTGATTAATGCTGATTTGGATGGATGGATAGCTGCACTCCCCCCCCCCCTCTCTCTTTCTCTCTCTATCTCTCTCACCCCTCCACCCCTACGCCACCACCACCAGTATCACCAGCGCCGACGACGGACCCGCTCGAATATTATTACACATTGACGGCCTCCAATCAGCTAATGGCTGGTTAGCAGACAGGAAGGAGGAGGATCGACAGATATCCGACCTCCCTCTGCAGGAACGGAGGCCGTAACCTGAACACACAGCCGGCCCTGTTTGGGTCCAAACAGCTAAAAAAAAAAAAAAAAACACACCAGGACAAATGAGAACAGTCTGCAGCTGCGTGCTGACAGTCTGCACACAGTCTCAGTACCTGCGAGTGCCACGTTTGGAAAAAAAATAAATCCTGCACATTTTATGGTCAAATTCAGACTTTTTTTTAATATTATTATTATTCCATTTTCTTCTTTTCTACTTTAAAAAAAAACAAAAACATTTTTCCGGTGCCAAGCGGCAGAAACAACTGCAACCAGCTAATGACGACGGTCGGCCTCCACGTTTGTTTTGCTTGCGTTCGATACGAGTCTCTGTGAGATCTCGAGTCCCCGCGATCACCACGCTTGGCGTCATCCAGTGCGCGCGTTCTGATGATTCAATTATTAAAAATCCGTTCTAGCTTTCGTTACGTCTGAGATCTCGTGCGTTGTTTTTTTTTTTTTTTATACATCAGTTAAGATTTATAAATCCTCCTGTGTGCACGTGGCGTTGACTTTCGGTAATCTTTCAGCAACACAGATGCTACAAACATCTGCCATAACTTCACACACGTTCAGGCTTATTTATCAAAACAGCTGAATACATCATTAGTTATTAAGTCCTTGATCTCTGACCACAGGAACCACACTCAGGCTTTGTTCTCCCACTTTAAAGTGTTGCTTGTTTCCCAGCAGTGGCATTGAGAAGGTGAAACCTGACACCAGGTAGCTCACCTGAACAAACACTTGATGGAGGGAGTTTGGGGGTGGGGGAGCTTTTCACTTGAGGGAGCCATTAAGATGAAAGAAAGGGAAAGGAGACCACAGTTTTAAGGATACATAATGTTACAATAGTGAGTCTGAATTCGAAGTTTACAAATCTGTAAATCCAATTTGTTGTTGTTTTTGAATTATTTGAAAACAACAGCAGCACCTGAAACGTCTAGCTTTGCATATTTGTAGCTGGCATATAATTCTTAGACCTGTGTTTCAATGATAAAAGCTTTAGTTCTGGCTAACGAGGGACTTTTTTCACATGTAAACAAACCGGAAACGCCCGGTTGAGAGAATTATAATTGCAGCAATCGACTGTTTGTTGATCGAATTCGATTAATCGAATCTAATGTGTGTGTGGTTACGATAATGACGGAACAAGTCACGCTGCGCAACTGGAAGTTAAATATAGTTATGTGTGTATATATATATATATATATTTTTTTTTTCTTTTTTCCCACGCTCCACCTGTTCCTCCGGGTCCACGGGCGCTCGTCTTGCCGCACTCCCCAGGGACCAGCTGTGGTTTTGGGGCAACGCTACTGCAGCGGCCCCCCGGCTCTCCAATCCCTGCAGGGCCCCGAGCTCTGAGAACACCAGAGAGAGGTTTCTCCCAGGCTGTCATTAAATCACTGATCCGATCATTATGAGACCACCAGTGGGGACGACGGCCTCCGCTGGCCGGCCAGCCGGCCCGCTCCTCTCTCCGCTTTCAAAAAAATAATATTTTGAAAACTTGTAATAGTTTTATTGCTGCAAGAAGGCATCTGTGTAAACTTCAGGACGCAGACGCGGAGTGGCGGGGTGCGAAGGAGGCGGAGGACTGGAGGAGGTCCATAGGGAGCCGGCAGCGCTGCGTGACAGTGGGAGTGTTTGGTATTAGCCGGGCCGAGGCGGTGCGAGCGCAGGTGACGACAGATTGCGTTTCAGGATAATTGAAGGCTCGGCGGATTAAATGCGTGTCGGCGAATCAACAAACAGCTCAGAGTGTTTTTCGGTCGCAGCGACTTTCACACTGACCGCGGACCGGTCGATCGGCGGTTTGGGAGCCGGGCCCGTCGTCACACGCAAGAATCGGGGAGGTGAACCGTTGTCCATTTGCACGATCAGTTCCACTTTAGTCCAAGTTTGCTGTTTGCGTAAACATGCGTATCACATGGCCGCGATACAAACGGCTGTGTACAGGAGAGCGGCGATTATTCTGGAGGCCCCGAAGAGACTGAAAACTGCAGATTATCTTGTGTGCACAGGATTTTCACTTGTGATCAAATATAAAATATAAAATTTAAAAAAATATGCCGGGGAGGCTACACGAGCTGTATGTTTAATTTGTTGAACGCTGCAGAAACAATGGGAAGAAATCGTGTTGGAATTGCAGCAAAATAATTTGTACTTTTGATAAATGAGCTACAAACAGTTTGACAGATTGTCCGTGACGCAAACAAATCTCAAGTTTGTTTTTCAATAAACACCAAGACAAAATTTAGAGAAGCTAATATTGTACAAAATTTACTTTATCCTGCTTAATAATTAATAACTCTAATATTTTAACGTTAAGAAGAATTTTGGCAGCATTCTACGCATGCTTTAATAATTTAACCAAACAATCCAAACTCAAAGTCCACTTTCCAAGCTTTTTCCTGATTTTTCAACCACATCACAGAATCAGAGTTGGTGTTAACTGTAGAATTATAGCAATGACTGCAGCTCCAAATCAATCATGTCCGACTAAATAAAGGCTTTTAATGTGACTTTCCTCCGAGCTCTGCCCGTGAACTACCTGCGGAGTTTTTCATGAATAATGGCATTTGAACAAATTTTATGATTTAAAAAAAAATAATAATAATTTTTTTTAGGTAATTTTAGCCATTAATTAAGTCTTATTGGATACACCAAAAATGTTCATTAGTTGCAAATTGAACTTGTGACATCTTTAATACCTGTAGGACAACTTTGATCATTTTCAGAATTGATACATTTTAAGTATTTTTGTCAGAAATTCTCCCACTGCGGGTTCTTTAACATTATTCAATGATGGTAAGCTGAATATTTAAAAGTTTTGCACTCCAGGTTTCTCCACATTTCGCAGAGGTTTTCTGGAGCAGCTCAGGTGTAGCTCCGGGTTAATTATCAGAGCAGCAGGGCGTCTTCAGGTCAGAGAAACTCAATTAAACACTCCGTACTCGTCTGCATTGTTCGGGGTCAGGCGACAGAGGGGACACCGTAAACAATCCCACGACCCGATTCGGACCCCTTGCGCCATATTTCTCGAAGGTTTTGGCCCTCGGGGGACAGCGGCGGCAGCATCAGGGACCAGTGATACCTGTTGGCCCCTCCCCTCTCTTCCTGATTGACAGATGGCTACTCCATTAGATGAGAATGATAAGTGGGATCTCTGTCGGCAGAGAGGACTTCCTCTTGACCTCTGACCCCTCAACCCTGACCCCTCCCAGGGGTTGACCAACCTGACCCCCCCCCCCACCCTCTCCAGGCCTGCGTGATGGTCTCTCGGCCCTCCGCAGGTGCAAGTCAAGACTAAGTGATGTGAAGAGCAGCTTTTGTTCGTGTGAATTGAGGAATCTGTTGAGGAGAAAAGAGAGACGGAAGACAGACGAGAGAGGGTGAAGAGCTGGAGCATCTGTTGTTCTGAAAGATGAAGATGAAGAGGAGGAGGAAGATGAGGAAAAAGTTTTTTTTAGCCAACTTGTTTTGTTTTCATTAACGGTCACTGGATTTCCTGCAATCTAATTTCAGTAATACTTCCCTAGAAATCAACTTTCTACATAACAGAGGAAACCTTGTTTTGAACGAAAGAAGCAACACGTTTAGATACTGCAGTCGGACAGAGAGCTGCAACTAATTGCCATTTCATTTTTATATAATTATCAAATTATGTAATTATCAAACTGGCTTCTCAATGTCTTGGCCACAGATGCACCATAATTTTTTTTCTCAATTGTTCTTTGACTGGTATTAATAACAATCTCTGTGGTATAAAAAAGGTCTTTTAAAAAAAATCTCAAACAATGTGAAAAAACTTTCTTTAGTCTAAAGGGAAGCATAAAAGTTCAATAATGCTGAAGTGACATTTTCATTTAAGTGCACACAGTATTGTACTACAAGGTGAGATAATGATTCATTAGCGTGTCCTGTTGACAGTAATTTTGACATGTCCGCTTACTATTTAGTTGTAAAAAAAACCCCGCTTTGAATACTTCAGTTCTGTTGAAGAGGCGTCTGTAGCATCGATAAAATCTACAAACTAGTAATTAAGAGGAAACTTCACACTTCTGGTTCACTTAACTTTGATATTGTAAGCAACCTAGTCGTCATATTTTTAATTATTTTTTTTTATAGGAGATCATTTTAAAACTCCCCAAATTACTGACCTTTGACCTTTGACAAGCTGTGTTTCAAGAACTGTGGGAAACATTCAGCCTTTTATTAATTTTCACAGCTTTGATTCTTGTTTGTTTTTTTTGCTGAGTTTGTCGATGCTGAGGCTGAAAAGCTTCAAGCTGCTCCGTGATTATTAGATGATTTTGGTATAACTGTCCAGTTAATTATTCCAGTTGTTGAGGCTCTCGTTTAAACATCCAGGATTCACAGATCTTCCCGGTGAGCCGACGAGCTTATCGGCTGGAGAGAGTCTCCTTCACCTGCGTCATTATTATTGCTGTAATTATTTTTATTATGATAATTATCGTGTAATTTGAAGGAAGCCTGAGCGCTCTTGCATCAGACCGATTCTTCCTCAGTCCTGGAATCCAACTTTGAAGCTCCAGCGGTGGTTGTAAATATGGCTCAGGTCCTCCAGCCGGCCCAGTCCGCCGCTCTGGACTCAACTAATAATTATAATAATTCAGGTTGGTGTTGTTCTTTCTCTTTACACTTGAAAGTGTTTACAGTAATAGTAACTCTGCCAGGAGTGGACCGACTCCCTCGCTCCGTATTAATAAGCACTGCAGTACTCAGCACAGCGCGTGGTAAAGCTTCGCCATGATTACAGTACGCCATCAAGAAAATTAGTTGTTTCCCACACACAGCAAAGCACAGCGAGGGGTTTGCAACATAACAAGTTGCTTTTGTTTACAGCGGCTCGCTAGCTGTTTTCATTATGCTGAGACAAGCCCATAGACTCGGAGCCAGCTGCCACAAATCACACATTCAATTATTCTGCTTTGCTTATGAGCATCCAAATATTTAGTCCACTTACCGCGAACAAAAACAGTAGTAAAGTGATTACAGCCGCCGAGGAGTCGAGTTCTCCTCCGACGGGGAAACAGGAGGAAGGAAGGAGGAGAGGAGTGAAGGATGGAGGAGGAGGAGGAGGAGGAGGGAACCTGGAAACTGTTGCTTTTTCTTTTTTGTTGTTGATGTGACTGTGGAAGCTTTGGGCTGAAAGTGTCAAAACTACGACACCAGCAGGGAAGGAAGGACGGAGGAGGGAAGGAAAAAGTTTGCATAGAGAGAGTGATGCAAGGAAAAGGAAAGAAGGAAACGGGCAAGAAGATGTAAGGGAGTATCAAAAGAAAAGGAAAGAAGAGTTAAGTATGGAAGGGCAGCAGGGAAACAAGGTAATAAGGAAAAAATAGAGGTAAGGTAAAAAGAAAAAGGATGAGAGATGCTGAATGGAAAGAAGGAAGAAAGCTTTAAGTAAAACAAACTGCGTTAAAACGAACCATGTAACCAGGAAGAATTTGTAAAGTAAAAGGTTTTGTATCTTTGAGGTGCGAGCAGCGATTCAGAGGTCCAGGTTGGTAAAATTGGGGGGAGGGGTTGGTTGGGTTGATCCTGGCTGAGGTCAAAGGGTCATGACCTCTGCATCCTCCCCCAGTCTTTGAAGAGAAAAACGATCCGGTCGGAGCTGAAAGATGTTCAGATCTTCAGCGGCGTTCAGGCTCCCAGCAGGCCTGTGGAGGATTACACGCTTTCATAGAAAACACTTTAAATATAAGGAGGACTAATCCTATAAAAAAAGCTTTTACTCCGCGTTAAGACTTCCTCCGCAGCTGCTGTGTGGGCCGAGCAAGGCACCAGACACTGACGGTTCAATTCCCCGGTAGATGAAGGCATTAAAAGGGAGCAGGGCAGGGCCTCCAGGGCAGTTCGATGGCCAGTAGGAAAGGACTCTAGAACTTCTTACTCGATCCTTAAAACACCATCAGTGACCCCTAGAACTTTTAAATGAACCCTACGTCTTTGTAGTAGAACCTCAGAGGTTCCTAATGAATTGAGAGACTCCTAAAGGAAACCTAGAACCTCAGAAAGAACACGTAGAACCTCCTATTGAATGACTACAGCATCTAAAAGGACCGGCCACCACTGGTACCTCACAAATGACTCAGAGGTCCACCTTTTAGGAAATCTAGAACAGGGGTGTCAAACATACGGCCGGATCCAGCCCACGGGCATTAATTGCATAAATTGCATTTCTATGAGAATATGGAGGTTTATGAGTACAAACGTTTTGTAATTTACTGGTCTGGCCCACTTGAGATCAAAGTGTGCAGTATGTGGCCCCTTAACTAAAATGAGTTTGACACCCCTGATCTAGAACCTTCTGAAGAAAACATCAAACTTTTACATGAACCCTGTCTTTCTAGACCCCCTGAGTTTTCCTAATGGACATTTAGAAACTCCTAAATGAAAGCTAGAACCTCAGAAAGAACACGTAGAACCTCCTATTGTACGACTCCAGCATCTAAAAGGACCAGTTACCTCTAGAACCTCGCAAATGACCCTTGAGATCCCCCTAAAGGAAACTCATAACCTACTTAGGAAAATGTAGAACCTCCTCATGGACAACTAGAACTAAAGTTCCTTACAACCTTCGCATTGGTCATCAAAACCTCTTTTAGGAACTCGGTGTCTAAAATATGCCTTTAGAACCTCTTAATGAACCATTTAAACCTCATGAATGGCTACTAGAAGCCCCTGAAAGTAACCTCGATGTTTTTATTGGACCTTTAGCACTTTCTAAAGGACACTAAGAACCCTTAATTAAATTAAGTGTATACAGGCCTAGTTAACGTTTCTATATTCAACATCTGTGCTCTTTCATGAGATGAAAAACCCTCATTTGCCGAAGACGGTGATACCGTGGGCATCAGTCATTTTATCAGCCCGGTGTCAAATTAAGAGGAATCGCCACTTCCCAAATACTCTTTCTGTGAAGTTTTCAAGTGTAGCCAGAAAAGGCAGAAACTGCGGGGAAGCTCTGCAACAAAAAAGAAAGGAGAAATACTGTTCGTAACCTCCGAAAAAGACTCACACCTCCACCCACGCAAACACACAGCAAAGCAACTCAACAACACAACTGTTTACCAGATAATGTGCCGAGCCAGCAGCCGTGACGCACCTGCAGAAAACCCCTGCACATGACTCATCCACAGACGCCGCATCCAGGGGACTGACAGCATCATTTAGGAGTGAAAACAGAAGAGGAGCGAAGGTGACAGAAGAATATTAAAAGAGATGTATGAGAAAATGTATTTGGAGGGAGATTGAAAAGCCGCCACCCCCACCCCCTTCAAAAAAAGAAAAAGTGAAATAAAATGAAATTCCCCCCCCGGGGGGGGGGGGGAGGGTCTGTGCAGACAAGGCGAAGGCAAATTTAAAAAGAGGTCGAGGGCCAGATACTGAATTTCAGAGAATTTAATTTGCGGTGTAAGACATGCTAATAACGGTCTCCATCCCTGTGCTCTGGAGGTTAACTCGCTTAAACTCACGTCGCAGCCTCGAATCTCCAAACCGACGATGAATGCATCTACTAATGTAAGCATTGTGTGCGTGTGCGTTCAAGCCGAACGCATCTCATTTCTTCTGTGCCGTTGAGCTCAATTTTGTTGCCTGGAAACTATTAAACACGCACCAGTCGTCCACGCTGTTCCTTCATTACCGTGAACACACTCTGCAGTTCATTTGGACTTTGTTAAACTGTCCTGCTGCAGTAAAAGAGCACGAACTGAGGATTAATCCGCCGCTGAAAGTAGTCCCTATTAAATACATTCATTTGGCACCTACACCAGCCAGATGTTTTGGGACGTTAGTGAGCCTTTATTTTTTTTTCAAAGGTATATGTATTACTCTATTCTACAGTAAAATACTTTTCTTTTTCAATTTTAGCTTAAATTCCAACATGCACTGGTAATACGGATTGTTTTATTTTTGATGTTTTATTTTGCATGCAGTTGGTTTTCCACGTCTTCACTTAAAAGCCCGTCACGCAATGCTACTTTTTACAAAAGCATCGGTGTGAATATTTCATGACATCTCCAGAAAAACTACGAGAACAATTCTCGTGCCGAATTGCCTGTAATTCTCCGCAGGAGGTTTTGTAGTACTGGATTGTTTTAAAAACAATACCGTTGGCGTCCTTTTGAATATATCTTATTGTCATTGTACACAGTATGAATACCGCTCGGGTTTCACTGACTAACGCTACTGAGGCGGACTCTGATGACATTTTCAGTTCAGGGGTCATCTGAAGCAAAATGATCATTAAAGTCACTGATTTAAAAGTGACTCAGGGTTTAGTTCAGTTTTTTTTTTTGGCTTGTAGTTGTGTACTTAAGTACAATTTTGAACGGAAAAAAAAAAAAAACCTTCTCGAAAGAGTTGTTCCCGAACTATGTGTGCTTTGACCCCTTGTCGTTTGAGTAATTCAAAGTCATAAATTAATGTGGCTTATTTTATTAATGGGAAACCAAGTAATCTGCACTTCATGTCAGTATCCTCGGAGATCCCTCATTTTCTCTTGACCTCCATCTGCTGCACACATTAGGACTCCTCTGCAGTTTCTCCTTAAAATCCGGCAGTAAACACTAAACAAAGTTGATAAAAGTTCAAAAAGTAGAACCAAATATGATTCACTGGAAGACTTGTGTGGATCGATTTCCTACTCTGGAGAAACACAGTAAATTATAAAGCCTACGCATGACAACGTAGCGCTATTTCTGCATTTCTTGTTTAAAATAACAACTACAAACCACCATAATTTTCACTGTGCAGGAAAGAGCGTTATAAAACAGGGGCGGTATCGCTCCTTGCTGAAAGTGTGTCCGAGACCCCTCAACCCTTTTGTGGTCACTTTGCGCGTCTTTGTTGTGGTTTTTTTTTTTTTTAGGGGAGGGGAGGATTTCTCCGTAGTCACCTGTGTGGTTGTTTTACACCTCTTTGATTAACTTTATATACGAAATGTTAAGAGTCGGGTCAAACCGGAAGGACGCGCCAACCCCAGCGTCCCGCCGTCCGCTCGGGGGGGCCTTTCGCCCGTCGGGCCCGTAGAGGAATCCTTCCGCAGCCGAAAGTCTGTCGTGTCCTGTTGGGTTTTTTTTGGGGTTTTTTTTTCTCTCTCTTTCTGTCTGACTGTAGTTAAACCGCCTACGAATGATTGTCAGATGCTCGACAAATACGAGCTCCCGTTTTTTTTTCGGAAGTATTTCCGAAAAATGTATTTCTGCATTTTCTGAACAATCAAGCCGCTGCTGTGCGAGTCGATGTGAAGCCGTTTCACGGTAAATGACCAACAGAAGTTACGTGAGCCCCTGGCCGTGACGGCAGCGGCGGAAACCCGCCCCCTTCAATCCATCCAACCTACCCCATGACCCCCCCCCCCCCCCACACTCACACACACACACACACGTATCCCCACACTATCTCTCCCTCCCACCCTTCCCCATTAGCTGCAGCTATTACAGCCCCTGAGAGAGAGTCATTACTGCTCCCATCCATGATGATGAAGCTCTCAGCTCGAAACACCGACAGCTTGTACAGGCTGCGCTTGATTGGCAGGATACAGGGGGTGAGGAGGAGAAGGGTGGGGGGGGGAGTGCGGGGGTGATGGAGGAAGAGCGGAGGGTTGGTATAGGGGGTTTGTGTGATGGGAACTCCACTCGAGATGTGAATTGGCTTTGCCACTCCAATCAGGCCGCTGGATGACAAATGAAGTGTGTCTCTTTCACTCTCTCTCTCTCTCTCTCTCACCCTTCCTCTTCTTCTCTCTCCCTCCTCCCCCCACCCCACCCCTCCTCTCCCTTCACACTTCTCCTCTCTGTCCGGGTGGAGAAAGAAAAGGGGAGTTCATGTGGGAGCGCTTGACAGCAACACAATCACATTTCTATTCAGCTCCCCCGCCTGCCTATTTTACCTTCTCGGCAGCCGGGCATGCCATGCACGCTAACACACAGGCCGGCCAGCCAATTAGAACGCCGCGCAAAGAATCTGTGAAAGACACAAAAGGTCTTTAGAGGTTTGGACAGGTGTCTCATTTGGCCGCGGGACATAGTTTAGAGGCTTTTTCTATGTCTTTGGTCGAATTTGTGGGCAGAAAGCGAGGAAGGTTATTTGTCGCGCTGTCATTTTTTTCTTCTTCTTCTTTTTTTTTTTTTTTTTTTAACGCCCGTCTTGTCTGTCTGTCGATCCTCGCGGCCCCCTCCATGGGAATGATGGGTAAATTTGAACTGAAGAGAGAGGGGTGAGGGTGAGGCTGGGTGGTGGCTCTGCTCCAGGAGTCTAGGTGGAAAAATGAAATCAAATCTGATTATTTTTCCGGATTTTTCTCGGGTCACTCGGATTTTTTCTTTTCTTTTCTTTTCTTTTTTTTTTCCTTTTGTGTCACTTTTCTTTCGCTGGTGAAAACACGCTCCTCTTTCTTTTGCGTACAGTAATTACAGTGGGCTTAGAAAAACAAGAGCAGAGATAATTGGTTTGTTGGTTTGCGGCTGAGTTTGTTTTGCACGGTTATTATCCAGTAGCTCCATTATGGCTGGCAGCACAGAAATTCCTCATTAGCATACACAAATATATACAGAGAGGATGTGGGAAGAGAGAAAAATGCACCAGTGTTTAATACCAAACGCTCCCCCTCTCGCACCCTCGCGCAACACACACATGCGATGCACAAAAACATGCAAATACAATCCATAATAGAGCGGCGCTGACACTGCCTCCAGCTGTGAGGAGAGGCAGGGAGGTGTCAGGAGGAGTAAAGAGGAGAGACAGGGGAGGAGGGGGTGGAGGGAGGTGGCGTGAGCTATTTGTTCCCGCAGACAACGGAGGAACGAGGGAAGAAGGAGAAGGAGAAAAAAAAAAAGAAAGACAGATGTAGCGGTAATTAGCGCGAGGCCTGGCAGTGGTTTTGCGGTTGCCAGCGGTGGAGATGACGGGGGAGGAACAGTGGAGGCTTGACGGTGGCTTTCACCCTCCACCATCATCATCATCATCATCATCGTCATCTTCGTCTTCACCTTCATCATCATCACCAGGGCCTACACAAACCAACAATTGCTGTCAGTCTGTGTCAGAAGCGGCATGTCGTCGCCGCACAATGGCTGCTGTCAGTTAGCTCGAGTTCATCTGGATCAACTCGGTTTACTTTGTTTGTTTGTTGTCGTGCGGTTCAGTTTGTCATCGGTTCAGTTGGGTTTTGTCCGAGCGGTTCTACGGGTTCTTCAGCACACTGGTCCCATGTGGACCAGTTCGTTCTGATCTGGATCGGGTTGGGTTTGGATTGATCTGGTCTCGACTGATTTAAGTGGGTTAGGTTTGTTGTCGCTTCTGGTTCGGTCTGGTCTGGACTGGTTTGGTGTTGTCAGATTTGATGTCTTGCCTAGTTTATTTATCTGGACTGGTCTGCTTTGTTTCGGATTGGTCTGGACTGATTTCATTGGGTTGAGTTCGTTCTGGTTTTTATGGGCGTGGTCTGACCGGAACTGATCTGGTCTAGCTGGTCTTCTTGTGTTCTAGACTGGCCTTGTTTAGTGTGTGTTGTCTGGTCTGGACTGGTTTAGCTCGGATTGGTTGAACTGTTGCTTTGGTTTCGGTTGGTCTGCTCTGAACTACCTCTGTCTGGTCTAGTCTGATTCTAGTCTGACCCGGACTGGTTTGGTCTGGTTTGATGTTGTCTTGACTGATTTGGACTGTTTGTTTTAGTCTCTTGTAGTCTAGGCTGGTTTAGCCTGGAATGGTTCATCTGTCCTGGTCTGATCTGCTTTAGTTTGGATTTTTCTGGTCTGGCTTAACTGGTCCAGGTCTAGTCTAGTGTCTGGTTTAGTCTGGTCTGAACTGTAATTCTTCTGGATTAATTATTTAAGACACATTTAGGGTTCTAAGTTTGGTTTCAGTGATGCAGAACGCCGACCTTTCACTTCCTGTATTTAAAGAACAACGTTGTAAAAACACACAATCCTGCATTCAGTCGTTGTTGTTTGCAGTAAAAGTACAGACGTATTCAGAGTAACATCTACTTAAAGCACTTAAAGTACTTGATCTGGAATCATCCACTTCACATTTAATCCACTGGTTCTCAACATAGGGGTTGGGCCAAAGGGTCACCAGATAAATCTGTGGGCTCGTGAGATGATTAATGGGAAAAGAAGCTGATCATATTTAGTTTGCACTGATAAACAAGTGCAGTATTTCACATCAGTAAATCAACTTGAACGGCTACAAGTTTAATGTATAACTTTGGTTTATAACTGCATCTGATTTGTGAAAAGTTTTCACATTTTAGGTGAAACAAGAAGAATAGATTTTTCGTTTTCATTATAAAGTGTATTTACATAATTCTTAATCCTTAAATTACAGTGGAAGATGAAAGTTTTACTGGAACTAATAGGACCTCCCCCCTTGCTTCTTTTTGGCTGTTTTTTCTCCGTCAATGAAAAATCAACAGTTTTTTGTTGTTGTTTTTTTGGTAGGAAGTAGTTCCTGTGAAATCGGCCTCCAATGTGTTTGGTGAATTATTCGGAGTAACGAGGTCACCGTTTCTGTAAAAACAAGTTTTTATTTTTTTACTTCTTTTTATTTTTTGTATTTTTTTTTTTTTTGTCAACGCTGTCAGCAGCAAACTCCATCCACCTCTGTTGTCTGTTGTGTTGTAATGGATTCACAAATCTCAGAGACATATATCTTAAAATTCCTCCGAAACTCTGACAACACTGCAGTGGTTCCCAACCTGGGTGCTGGGACCTTAAGAGGGTTCACTAGACAGATCTGAGGGGTCACATAGTGACTGACATGTTAGAGTACAATCAGAAACATGCTGTGAGACTCCAGGTTTAAGTTGGTTCCTCATACTTTTCCACAAGTACTGCTGTTTTATTGTGAAATCTTTTTCAGGTGTACTTTCTTCTTTGAGATACCTGATTAAATTTGTGCTACTTTATACTTCTAATGCGAGACAAATCTGACGGTTTGTTAATTTACACACAATTAGTGTGCTTGTTAGTTAAGAGACAGAAAATCATTGGACAAACTATTATCATTTAAGTCATTTTTCATGTAAAAAAAAAAAAGTGTTGTTTCAGCTTTTCCAGTGTTTGTTTTCTTTTATTATTTATTTTATCTATTCGTATTCTTGAATTATATTTTATTTGATTCATTGTATTATTATGCTGTTGTTTTTTATTTTGCAATGATTTATTTTATTTTATCTTTAGTTTTAGTGTTTACATTGTACATTTTAAAAGTATTTTATCTGTCTTTTATTTTTGTTATAATTTATTATTTAAATTGTTCTTTTATTTTGTGAAAGAAATTGTATTAGTTGATTTCAGAAAAAAACCAAAAACTGTTTGTCCAATTGCTAACAAAATATTCATGAAAGCATCACTGAAGTTTTACAATCCAAATGGTTATGGCAATAGATTAAACGAGAAAATAACCTAGGATTATAAATCAAGTAAAACTATCAAGTTGCAACCTGATACCAAAGAGTTCAGACATCTTTCTGCACATTTATTGTTTATATTTCTAAATAATACTAGTGAATGCTAATATTCCCACTAAGTACTTTTACTAAAGTAAAGGATCTGAGTACTTCTTCCAGCCGTACGGACACAACGAGAAAATGTTTGTGATTTGGGTGAACTGAGCCTTTAACTCGGCTCGTCATGTTTAGTTTTCTGGTTGTTTAGGTGTGTTGATGCAGTTTAATCAGGTCGGCTGTGAGAGCCCGCTTGGCTGGCCAGAGGGGGGGGGTGAGGACAGGGGACGAGAGGAGGGGGGCGGGGTGGGGGGTGATGGTGGTGGGTGAGTGATTGGGTTGTGGGGACGGGGGGGTTAAGAAAAGGTAATGTGAGAAAGCTGGAGGTGACAGCTATTGTGCGAAGGTGTGAACGACAGAGAGAGAAGAGAGATGTGAGGAGGACTGAAAAGTGCTCCTTGTCCTGCGAGGAAGGGGGGGGGGGACCTTTTGAGGAGGAACCTTCACCTCCTTCTCTCTGCCGACCCCCTCTCCAATCCCCCCCCCCCCCCAATTAGACAAACATTAACATCAATTAAGGGCCCTCACAGGAACACAGGCTCTATATAATTACCTTAATGGGCGGACGCTTTCTCTCCGTCCCTCTCTCTTTCTGTCTCTTTCTTTGGACCCTCAATCTCTTAAACAAACTTTAGAGGGCCTCAGTGGGAGGAGGGGGGCGGCCGGGGGGGGGGGGGTGGCTGTTGATAGGCAGCCGGGTAAGGTGGTGGTGGTGGTGTGTGTGTGTGTGTGGGGGGGGGGGTCGTTTCCCGTTGGCTTTTGTGGTGCTGGTCTTTCTAAAAAAGGCCCCGGCTGAATTGGACCTATTGGCCAACAAACAGAGGAGCTGTTCCCACAGAGCGCCGAGAGGGGGGACAATACAGACCCCCGACCGACAGGAGGAGAGGGTGAGGGGGGAGGATACGGAGGGGAGAGGGAGAAAGGGAGGCCCCAGGGAAGGAGAGGAGGAGAACTTATAGGTAGGAAAAGAGCAATGAAAATGAAAAAGAGTGGAGGAGAAAAGGAGCAGAAAAATTTGTAAAAAAGGAGACAATGGAGGAGAGGATGAGGGGAAAGGTGAGGGAAGGTCACATGGGAGGAGAGAAGGAAACAAGGGAGGAGGAAAGGACAGACGAGAGAAGGGAATGGAAACAAGTGAAGGAGATCTAGAAGAGGGCAAAAAGGCCAGTTGGAAGAGAGGAGAGATAAAAATGAGCGAAGAAAAGAAACCTAAATGAAGAAAATTGGAGAGAAGGAAGAGCGAGAAAGACAGAGAGAGGGAAAGAGAAAAGAGGAGAGAAGGAGAGAGGAGATGATTAAAGGAGGTGAATGGAGATCCAGAAGGAGACGTGAAGATACTGAGAGTTTGACCATCCCCTTTCTCTTCCTTCTCCTCTTCCTCTCCTCGCTGCTCCCTTCTTCTCTTCCTCTTATTCACCTCCTCCTTCTTTTAGTCCTGATCTTCTTCTTCCTTCTCATCACTTATGCTCCTCTACCTCATTCTTCTTCTTCTGCCCTCTCCTCTCTCTCTGCTCCATTCTTCTCCTGTTCCCACCTCCTTCTCTCCATCTTTTCCTTCCTTCGTCCTCCTCGTTCACCTCTCTTTTCCAACTCTTCCTCATCTCCTTCCTCCATGGTTCTCCTTTTTTATCCTCTCCTCAACCTCTTCGTCTCCTCTCTCTGTTTTTTTAATTTGGTCCTCTGCTCCCACCTTCTCCTCCTCCTCACCTCCTATCCTTCTTCATCATCTCCCTCCTGCGCCGCCGCCTCCTCTTCCCCGCTTCTCCACCATTTGATTGGTTCGAATATGTTGGTTTTCAGTTTACAGTTCAGATCCATTTTTCTATCATCACAACTTTGTTTTGAAACTCCCCCCCTCTCTTTCTCTCAACCCTACAAAATAAAAGCCTCTCCCAGTTGTTGAGTCGTCAGTCTTGAGGACTGAAGGTGTTTTGGACGTGAAACTTTAGGCTGAGCACCTGACTGGTGGACCCATCACCCGGCGGCCTGCAGAGGGCGGTAGGTGTTCAGAACCACAGCGAGCGCCCGGGGTGGGCCTCATTGAGTTGTTGCTTGTCAAACTGCAGCGCAACAGGTGCCTCCTCTTGTGATTCAGAGGGTGGGGGCAGACCAGGGAGGCAACTGGTTCAGTCGGACCCCTTTCAGTCACTGGTTTTAACAAGCGACGGTCTCGGGCGGAGGTACAAACTGCCGCGCAAACACTTCCTGTCATGAGTCTTTTTCATGTCGTCGTCGCCGCCGGGAACAGAAACTCCCGAGCGCGAGTTCCACCCGGAACACTTCTGCAGGACCCCCCCCCCCCCCCGCCCCTCCTCCACACACACACACACACACCTCCCCCAAGTGTTAGCTATAGCATGCTAGCAGGGTTAGCCGTTAAAGCTTGAATGAATCTGGCGTCGACTCGCTCGACAGTGTGACGGCCAATCGCATCGATTCCAGTGAAGTTTATGCACAGAGAGATGAGAGAAAAGGCATGTTATTTTTTTTTTAACACTCTTTTACTTTGCATTTTAACTTTTTATTTACATTTTCAAACCTAATTTTCTTTTACTTTTTGGACACTTCAATATGAACTTGAACAATAAAAATGCCCCCCCCCCAAAAGAAATCGAGTCTTTCTCCTTTCAGAAGTACAGTATATCCTCACAGTGTGAAAGCTGGCTTCGAAAAAGCATTCAGGAAAATGTAGTTACGTCAGTTAATTTCAATGCAAAACACAGAACTTTAATGTCCCGGCTTCCTTCAAAGTAAACGCTATATGCTTCGCCCTGCACTTACGCGAGCACTTTTTCGCCTCAGCAGTCCCAGAGCGCTTTACAACTTTGCCTCGCAAACCTGTTCACACACTGTTGGCTGACAGCCGACATGCGAGGTGCAGCTCGGGGGGCGGGAGGGGGAGGGGGGGCACGTCAACGTGTCATCAGGTTTCAGTTTTGGACAAATAAATGAAAAAAAAAAGCATGTCGAGGTCGAAACAAAAACTGCTGCAAAGTCCCGAAAATGAAAACTTTGGTAAACTAGACGGGGAAGCACACGAGCGAGAGCTCCAGAACAGAAACTAAATAGACCTCGAAATCAGGTTTTGATCGCAGCAGCGAAAGTGAATTTGTGTTTTGAAAGCTGCATTTGTGTGAATCATCTGTTGTTGTTTCCCCCCCCCCCCCCCCGCACGCTGCAGCTGTCTTGTCTTTCAGCTCCGGATGAAAACACAAATCGTCCCTTCAAACTTTCTCCCTCGAACTCGTCTTGTTTCTCCGGTGGTGAAATGAGACGAACCGAAGCAGTGAAGCCGTCGACAGACTTAATTAATCAGACTTGATTTCGTGCGGCAGAAGCACGGTGATTTGAAAACGATTGCGGTGCATTCGAGGAGTTTTCAAGGAGTTTTTGATGGTGAACTTGTCGAATTTTTACTTTATTTTTTTTTTCACTCCAAATTGCAAGCGGAGAGACACGCTGCACCAGCACTCCCATTTACATTTCACACTTCAATCATTTCAGCTGAGAGAGTTCGAAATAGCGACTCGACGGCGGCCTGAAATTCTCCGATCGGCGCTAGAACAAAGTGGAGGAGGTGGAGAAAAGATTAGTGCCAGAAGACAGTAGAGCAGAGAGGGACATTTAAAAAAAGTAAAGTGCCTGTTTCAACATTGGAGTCAGGTCAGGGGTCAAAGGTCACCGCAGCCAGAGGAGACTGACGGTAGCTGCTGATGACTTCTGGAATCTGTTGTATTTTTTTTTTTCCCTAAACAGTTTGATCTGTGTTGAAGCTCCACTTCATCATCCGGTTTCTAAGTTTCTTACTGAATGTCCAACTCTCCACCATGAACGGATGAGGACACAATGGGAACCCCATAGATCCCGCCCACCTCCCACCTCTTACATAGGAGCCAGAAAATCCCCATTAGTTACACCCACTTTGCATTTCTTTGTAGTCATTTTCCACCTATTTGTAGTCACTTTGTCTCCCTTCAAGGCCATTTTGCACGTTTTGTGGCCATTTTGACGTCTCCGTCTCGTCAACATACATCCTCTCAGTGGTCGTCTTGTCTTTTTGGAGTCATTTTTTTTCTCAAGTCACGATCATTTTGAGCTATTTGTGGTTGCGCCTTGCATTTTTTTCTGTTGTTCGTTCGGCATCATTTTGCGTCTCTTCACGCCAGTGTACTACCTTTTGTTGTCATTTGTACTCGTTAATGGGTGTTTTTGCGCGTGTTTTTTTTTTTTTTTGTGTGTGTGTCTTTGCAGTCGTTATGTGTCTGTTTGTAGTTGTTAGATTGACTGACAGTCAGGAGATGCCCCCCCCCTCCCCCCTCAGGGCTTTTTAAATTTTTTTTTTTTTTTACGGCCTTTAAGTTATGTGTCCACACTCTTCATAAAACTCTGAGAGTCTGTAGACTTCAAAGCAAGTTGGTATCCTCAAAAAAAAAAAAAAAAAAAAAAAATCTTTCTCCATTTCACACGGAACTTTTACAAAGACTTCTTAAGCGAGTTTCATCGCTCTGCTTGTTGATTGTCACACCGTACTGAAATAAATAGACTTCACTGGCAGGTTGGAAGGTAACGGGGGAAAAAAATAGTTTGTCAATCTAAAACGCTTTGGGAAGCTTCGGAGAACGGTGCAAAAATAAACACCGGCATGATCCTTTAAAGAACAAAGCTCGCTATTGCTGCGGTCTGGCAATTCAAAGCTGCAAAATGACAGTGAGAGGCCCCGGAAGAGAAGTAGTACGAGTGTGCAGCTGAAAACAAGGTGACATTTGTTCCTGATCGGCTGATTGACGGCGACGAGTTTATTGTTGAGCAGCCAGTTGGACACATGGCTCCCGCTAAAAAAAACTTGGCTCGCACGGAGACAGCTGTATTGGAAAAATGCGGCTCGTGCCAACTGTGGTAATATCTGTGTTCTCTGTGGAGTTTCATTGAGGACGTGTTTGTGCGAATTTGTGCCCCACACCCCCGTCTGCAGGCGCACTCGGAGCCTTTTCTGCTCCGAACAGCATCCAAACTTGCAGGCGGCTCGCTGCCGCTCAGGCGTAACACTGAGCATCTTTGTTGAAGAAAAAAAAAAGAGAAAAAAAAAAAAAGAACCAGAATAATCACATCAACTATTTTCCTTTTAGCTGGGAGTCTCCGTGTTGAAAACGTGTGCTGGTCAAAACAGAGAACTCCAAAAACAATACGTGGTGCAAGTTTTACATGAATTATGAGGGGAAAAAAAACCCATTTATTTTCAGCCTGATTGAAAATTAGCCGCGTGGAACAGACATGTTGAGAGAGATGCTGCAGAACCATCCATGTTGTTACCTACATAAAAGTGTTCATCCACTGTGCCTTGAGACCAGATATTTAAAATGACCAAAACGCTTAAAAACACTCGTGCTGTCCTTTCGAAGTCAAGAAGGAGTTAGTGTGATGTTGCTACAGTGCCGGAAAACCTCTAAAAAGGTGTTTAGATACAAAACAATGCCAATTTTAGTTTTGTAAATGTGACACCGTGTTGATTTTGAGTTTTTTTTTTCCCATCAATGTGTCTTTTTGAGGCAAATTTTGTCATTTTAAATGTTTTTTCTTTTTTTTGTGTCAGTTGTCCTTGAACTAACTTGTTCCTTCTGACAGCAGCGTACAAAATGTAAAACCGAAGATAGCCACATCTGGGGTCATCTGATGTGGATACGTTTAGTCCATAAATCTGTTTCTTAATGTGATTCTGCAACTCCTTCAACGAGACCTTGCATTAACAGTAACTACATTGCTCAAAAAAATAAAGGGAACACTTAAACAACACATCCTAGATCTCAATGAATGAAATATTCCAGTTGAAAATCTTTACTCATTACATAGTGGAATGTGTTGAGAACCAAATAACATAAGAATGATCAATGGAAATCAAAATCATTATCCCATGGAGGTCTGGATTCAGAATCATACTCAAAATAAAAGTGGAAAAATCAAATCACAGGCTGATCCAACTTCTGTGGAAATTCCTCAAGACAAGTCCAAATGAGGCTCAGTAGTGTGTGTGTGTGGCCTCCACGTGCCTGTATGCACTCCTTACAACGCCTGGGCATGCTCCTGATGAGACAACAGATGTTCTCCTGAGGGATCTCCTCCCAGACCTGGATCAAAGCATCAGTCAACTCCTGGACAGTCTGTGGTGGACGTGGCATCGGTGGACGGAACGAGACACGATGTCCCAGATGTGCTGGATTGGATTCAGGTCTGTGGAACGGGCAGGCCGGTCCATAGCATCAATGCCTTCATCATGCAGGAACTGCTGACACACTCCAGCCACATGAGGCCTAGCATTGTCATGCATCAGAAGGAACCCGGGGCCCACTGCACCAGCATATGGTCTTCCAATGGGTCTGAGGGTCTCATCCCGGTACCTAATGGCAGTCAGGGTACCTCTGGCTAGCACACGGAGGGCTGTGTGGCCCTCCAAAGAAATGCCTCCCCAGACCATCGCTGACCCACCGCCAAACCGGTCACGCTGGAGGATGTTGCAGGCAGCAGAACGTTCTCCACGGCGTCTCCAGACTCTGTCACGTCGGTCACATGTGCTCAGTGTGAACCTGCTCTCATCCGTGAAGAGCACAGGGCGCCGATGGAGAAGCTGCCAATCTTGGTGTTCTCTGGCAAATGCCGATCGCTGTAAGCACAGGTCCCACTTGTGGACGTCGGGCCCTCGTACCACCCTCATGGAGTCTGTTTCTGACAGTTTGAGCAGAAACATGCACATTAGTGGCCTGCTGGAGGTCATTTTGTCGGGCTCTGGCAGTGCTCCTCCTGTTCCTCCTTGCACAAAGGAGCAGATAGCGGTCCTGCTGCTGGGTTGTTGTCCTCCTACGGCCCCCTCCACGTCTCCTGGTGTACCGGCCTGTCTCCCGGTATCTCCTCCGTGCTCTTGACACTGTGCTGACAGACACAGCAAACCTTCTTGCCACAGCGTGCATTGATGTGCCATCCTGGATGAGCTGCACTACCTGAGCAACTTCTGTGGGTTGCAGACACCGCCTCATGCTACCTCTAGTGGTGAGGGCACTGGCAAAATGCAAAAGTGACCAAAAATCATCCAGAAAGGACGACGACAGAGAAATGGTCTGTGGTCACCACCTGCAGAACCATTCCTTTATAAGGGTTGTCTTGATAATTGCCTCATTTCCACCTGTTGTCTGTTCCATTTGCACAACAGCAGGTGAAATTGATTCACAATCAGTGTTGCTTCCTAACTGGACAGGTTGATTTCCCAGAAGTGTGATTGACTTGGAGTTACATTGTGTTGTTTCAGTGTTCCCTTTATTTTTTTGAGCAGTGTAGTTAAATCGTCCATTGATTGTGTTCGTTAATGGACGAACAATGTCATGTGTCTTGGATCTCGTTTTCAAATGCTACTTTTTTTTTTAATTTCATTTTAATTCTCCTTTTCCTCAAGAAAGAAACGGTAGTGAACGCATACGTTTTAATGGCCTGATTCAACGCTTATCAAAACAAAATCCGGTTGGTTAACACTTGAGAACTTTCTTTTTTGCATCCCGTTTCAGAAGTTCAGTGCCTCGTGTCATAACAGCCAGATGCTTTCAAAAATGCATTTTCATCACGGCCGGAGAGAGAAACAAAGCTTTTCCGGTTCCCTCTCTGACACTTAAAATGCCTAAATGGTTATTATTCATGAGACAGGCCGGCGTGTGGATGTTAAACTCCCGTCAGCCAGGTTCGCCTGTGTAATGCGGTCTTGCAACCTGCTGCCAGTGGCGATTCGAGAAAAAAACAGAAAAAAACCCCCCACATTACTCCGGTATTACGCCGTAAATCTCAGCAGCACATTTTGCGCTTTTTTTATTTTTCCGCCGCCGAAGGTGATGATTTAAGCTGTCAGGTTGCCGAGCAGTTTAACAATAGTTTTACAATAATATTTCAGAAAAGCTCAAGAAATATCCCGTACTGGGCCCGTAAAGTGCTCCAGTGTTGTGCCTTTTGTGTGTGGCTCAGCGAAGGTAACGATTTAATCTGACATATTTCGGAGCAGCGGAATAATAATATTTCAGCGTGGTCGTTCTCAATAGTGGGGGAGGGGGGGGGGCGGAGAACAAAAGGCTGCGGGGCCATTCATCCGGCTGATGGCTTACTTTGACGTCAGCTGCTCCCGGCCCGGCGGGGCTCCAGCGGAAAGGAGTCGCGGGGTTTTAGACGAGCTGCTGCTCAAACGCGCTGACAGGGAAACATTAACGGGCGCCGACCGCTGCCGGAGGTCGCGGGGTTTGATTCCCCCTGGTTACGGCGAGGCGGAAATACGCAAGCCGTCGGCGCTTCACCTCCGGCCTCTCGGATAAGCGGTCCCCGTTAGGCGTCGGCAGCAGGCCACGGCGCTCCCGCGAGGTTCATCCTGCGGAGAGCGGTCGCGAGCCCCGATCGGACGGAATTAACGTCGCGGCTCCCGTCCAGAGCGACGACGATAGACGGGACACTCGGCAGGACAAAACAAAGCGGAAAACGAATATATAAACATCAGACCGTCGATGAGTCTTCAGTGTGACGGTGATCCAGTGATAGTTTTTCTGCTAACAGCTGGTTTTCCCGCTTCGAATTGCACCAATTTTTCAAAAAATAAGAACAAAATATTTACTGAATAAAAACACACGCTGCTACGTGTGACACCTGTTTCGCCTCCTCTGGGTTTAGTGTCTTTTTTTTTTTTTTTTTTTTTTTTTTAAAGTTGACCTCGTCTGGCTCTGGATCCAACAGAAGGGAGGAAGAAGAAAGTTTCACGTTACAACTTTGAGGTTTCAGTTTAAAGATTGAGAAATGGAACATTTGTTTAGCGCGGTTTCCCAACTGAGGAGGAGGCAAATTATGTTTTTGTGATGAAAAGCATATTTTGGGGGGTGTTTTGTGTGTGTGTGTGTGTGTGTGTGTGTGTGTGTGTGTGTGTGTGTGTGTGTGTGTGTGTGTGTGTGTGTGTGTGAATACAGTCTTTGGCATTTTCTGCGAGAAGCTAATGATTTAAACTTGACATGTCGGCGCAGCTTAATAACAGCAGAATAAAAATATTTCAGCTCGCTCTTTCATAATAGCCGCGGCAACAAGAAAAGGGAGAGAGAGCGGGCCATTCATGCGGCATGATGGGTAGTTTGACACGGGCTGCTTTTCTGCTCAGCACGATGTTTTCCACTTAGAGACGACTGGCGAGCGCGCACATACGCGCATTTGTATGACAAAATGTACTTCTGCACGGGAGAGGCTAACGTATGCTAACACGCGCGCACACACACACACACACACACACACACACACACACACACACACACACACACACACACACACACACACACACACACTCTCTCTCTGCAGGCCTGTCATTGTGTGCTTCGAACTGGTTGACGAGGAGCATTTAAAGCTCACTCTTTTGACACACACCCCTCATCTGCAGTGACAGCTAGCAAGCTATTATTAACACACACACACACACACACACACACACACACACACACACACACACACACACACACACACACACACACACACACACACACACAGGTATGCACAATCAAAGTGACAGCTCGGTTATTAATCCCCGGCCCTAACTGAACACTGTTATACATCACAGCAGGCTATACATACATGTCTATCTGTGTGTGTGTGTGTGTGTGTGTGTGTGTGTGTGTGTGTGTGTGTGTGTGTGTGTGTGTGTGTGTGTGTCACAGCGGATGACGGTGTGGCTGCAGCTGCCGTGTAAAAACAAAGTGAAAAGCGTGCGACAAAATGAGCAGCGTCGCCGTCAACACCGTTGGTAAACACCACTGAAACACGAAAACAGGAAAAAATAAACGAATAAACACAGTTATTCAAATATTCAAATGTCACCCAAAGCTTCAGATAAATTCTGGTTTCAGCCTCGACCCAGGAAGTCATAATTTCCAACACCACAGGTCAGGTTTACTTTAAACGACGGGAACTCTGTTGCACGGCGGTTTCCTTCTTTCATCAAAAAGCTGCCAACGATGGCTGTTTTTTCATATAAGCATTATGTTTTTTTTTTGTTTTTTTTAAAGCCCTGATTAACTACAAATGTGTTGTAGCTCTGTCAGTAAAGGTAACAGCGTACTCACGGCATTGGCCCAAATATGAGATGATTTTCTCGGGAAATGTTCGTTTTTATTTAAAGACAGTACCCGTGCAAACTACTTCTACAAAGAGTGTTGCATTCTGGGTAGTTTGTAGCCCTTTCTGCAGTCACTGTTTTGAACTTGTTTCTGCCTGATTGTGCGTGCCTCTGTTTAATGCTTCATAACCTCAAGGAACCGTGAACCGCAAAATATCCATAAATAAACCATGACATTTGAAGGTAGTATGGCGATTCTGCTAATTCTTCAACTTGGCAACAAACAGAATAAAATCAGCTGTTATTATCTTTTTTTTTTGCATGCATGCATTATAAGACCACTGCTGCGTCATAAGAGAAATAAGAAACACTAGAATAAGAAAGCATTTAAGGTTTTGCCCTCATGTTCTTGATTAGAGAAGCCATTTAAATCAAAGCTGCTTCTTTTTTTTTTTTTTTTTCTTTCACTGAGAGTACCTTAGAGTTGTTTGTTTTTGTTTTCTTTCCTTATTGACATGTCAAGTGTTTTACAAACTCTCTCTGATTTGACAGCCTGACAGACGCTCACAAAGAACCCAGGTATAAACTGAAAACCTTGCGCGGTAACTTAATTAACGTTACGTCTTCTCTTTGTGTGTCCGTTCGACGTAATTTTTTCATTCTCCGTAACTTTATTGCTCGCTGTAGAGGCTGAACACGTACGACGGGCCGCGAAGTGACGGAGGGTCGCCGATGAAGAACGGAGTGGCCACCAGATTAGCGGCTAAATTGAGAGCTAACGTCGGCGGAGGAGGCAGCTCCGTTCGATTAATGAGACGGACGTTTTAACGGATTGTTTTTTTTTTTTATCCCAGAGGACACGCACAAGCGCGATGATGAAACATCAAAACCGCAAAAAAAGTTTCAGCCCGTGATTATGTTATATGATTGGTATATTCTCGGGATTTAAACCCACATCCGTATGGCTCCATCCCACTTTAAAGTCAAATTTCACGATGGCTGTAATTTGTTTTAATTTACCTATATTAACGGGGGAAGCTGTAGTCGCGTCACATGACCAGCTTTATGTCGCCCTGCTCTTCTGTGGACCAATCAAAGTCCCCCGGGCGAAGTTGACCGTCGGATACATTTTTCAAATTGTTGCAAACCCCCACGAAAAGATTACGATCAGAATTGTATCCATTCGGTCCAATAACATTTTGAAAATATAGAAAAGCTGTTTGTTTTTGTTCACATTTTTTTTTTTAAATTTCAATTGAAGCCCATTTGCGCGTGCAGAGGCCCGACTGGAAGTCAACCAGTGGAAATGTCGTGCTCTCTGCGGGCTGTAAGGATGCTAATTTGTACGCTTCGAGGGGCCCAAATTTGCGGAAGTATGCAGAACGCTCATCGTGGTCGCTTAGTAGTTACGTGTGCTTGCGGAGTAACATAGCTCTCCACCGGTTCATATTTTCCTTTGGCTCCTCCCCCCTCGTGTTTCCCAGCATGTCTTCTCCCCTCGTGACTTTTGAGACTGAAGCGAGCCATATCAAATGGATGCATGTGAATGGTAGGGGTGATGTTTCTTTTTCATAAAACATGCAGTTTTGGAACATTTTAATGAAGATAGAGTACATGGAAAAGGCCGTGACTAAAAAAAAAACACACAAAAAAACAAGTGCAACAGGTGGGAAGCTGGTGTGTGATATATAAACAGATCAAATTGAATTGGCACCAGTGAAACGTCAGTAAATAGTCGCTAGAAAGAATGCAGGCATTAAATTGAACCTGCAGGTGGACGGGCGGTTCTTTTGTTCACCGCGAAACCTAATCCCGCCGCGCCGCTGCGAGGGCGCCATCTTGTAACGCCGTATCCGCTTTTAATGGAAAATACTACAAACTGATACTGACTCGGATAACAAGTGTTGAAGAGTCGCGATCACATGGAAACGGCCCGCTGCCACCCCGGCGACAGATACGACCCGCATCCTGATAACTTCGGTCTCCGGAGCCAGCAGAGCTACTTAACCACTTAGCAGCAGATTAGTGAAATCATCAGGTAACCGAGGAAGCAAAGTGATATTTGGATTTGCGCACAAAGAGCCCCAGTGTTTGCGCCCAGGTCTCCGATAATCCTGCCGCTGCTGCTGATCCTGTGTCAGCTGCAGGAAATAAACACCGTGAGTCTTTCTTGCGGAGGAAGATGGGGAAATCGCTTTTTTTTTTTTGTAATCAGTGATCGATGCCTTTCCAAGCTGCAATGTTCTCCGTGTTGGCTTTAAAACGAGAAATTTCACAATAAATGTCTGCAGAGAAGAGTTCAGGTGAGGTTGTGGAAACACACACACACACACACACACACACACACACACACACACACACACACACACACACACACGGTTAATAAATCCTCACATTTTACTCCCTTCAAAGGGTCATTGGATCCAAGTGAAGCAAAAAATAGATTTTCCCATGCATCCCTGCTGGTGTTGAGTCATACAGAAAAGTTTCTGCTTTATTCGCTGATGTTTTCAGATTTCCTCCACAGAGCTTTCTGGATAATTACAGGGGCCAGAGAGGAAAGACAGATTCTGTTTTTGTTTTGATTTGAATCTTGGAAATGAACAGTTCGTCATCTGTGGAAATAGTCCGTGTCACCGATACGAGACGATGGATACGAGTCTCATGCGCGTGTCGAGTACAGAGCTGAAATTGTTGGCTTTGTAAAAATCATTTAAGGTTCAAAATCAGTGCAACAGTCGGCAGTTCAGTTGGACTGTTTATTCATCTGGGCTGTTCTCACTATAACTGTGCTGATATTCTCACATGATTTCCATGTTCATCAGCAGAGGAATCAGATTCAATTGAATGGACGTGAATGTCCGAACCGCATTACACGACAATCGGGCCGATGGCTGTTGGAGATATTGCAGTCGAGACCACAAACATAAAACATGGTTCTGTCGGAGGTTTCTTCCTGTTAAAAGGGAGGTTTTTTTTTCCCCCTCCTAGCTTATGTGGGAATTGTTGGGTTTCTCTGTATAATATTGTAACGTCTTGCTGTATGGACGTTAATGTGTCAAGTGCCATGAAATAACCTATGTTGTAATAAAAAGCTCCCAACAAAATGCACCAGTTGAAGTTTCATTGGCGCTTCAAAGACTTTAGTCACGAGAACAAAAAATGTCACTGGGGATTTCTGTAAAAACGAGATCACAGTTGATTAACGGCACTCTGCAGATCTAGTATTATGGACTGGATTTTGGTTCGGGGGCAATATAATAGTTAAATATTGCAACGACAAGCGAATATTGTGATTAGAAGATTGGTGGAAATTACCGTCTTAGCATGAAATGCAAACACGTTTCCAGACGCTTTCTCGATTTCCTTTGTACCGTACCAAATTTAAAAGGCCTTTCTCTGGGATATTATTCAAATTTACAGATAAATAGCTGCTAATATTCATGACAATATGAGGAAAGTTGCCAGTTGGCCGGAAAATAAAGCCCCACTGATAAAGTCGGTGGACGAGCGCGACGACGCGGAGACTGAAACGGGAGGAAAGGATGAATATAAAAATAAAAACGGCGAGACATGACTTGGACAAAAGTCGGGAAGGAAAAGATGAACTCCAAAGAGAAATGACGGCAGAAAAATTAAAGGAGCTAAATAGGAGTGAAGGATCCGGAGAGGTAAGGACGGAGGGAGCGCGGCGACGGATGAGGTATATTTAGGAGAGTGACAGATTGTGTTCATGCGTTTAAGTCCCTCCGTCTCCATCTTTTTTATCTGCCCGCTCTCATCAACACCTTTTATTGATAGACAAGGAGGAAGAGGAGGAGAGAGACGGGAGAGGAGGCGGAAATATTTTTAACGCCCTCTGTCATCCGGAGCTTCCTGTTTTTCTATTTCGACGGAGCTCTGGGTCGCTGTTTGGCTGCTTTTGAGAGCGTTTTTTTTTTTTCTTCTTCTTCTTCTTCAACGGACTGTCCCCTTTCTCAAAGCGCCCCTGACTGGATAAACAGATGGTGACGAAGCGGTGGGCCGAAAGGTCGCTTTGAACTGTCTGTCCGTCAAAACAGAATGAAACTGATGCGGGGAGATGCGTCGTCATCCCCACCGGCTTTAAAAAAAAAAAAAAAAATCTGTTTCTTTTTCTTTTTTTTAAATGCACATTCGTTTCTACGCAACTCATTTGCAACAGTAAATAGATTTAAAAGGAAAACGTGAAGCGGACCAGTTTTCCGGTAACATAACGAGGAAATTAGATTCACGTGGGGGGGAGGGGGGGTTATTTATCGAGCGTCAGAGAGCGACAATAAATTCCACGGCAGCTGAAAACTGGGGGAAAAACAAAAATGTCAGTTAGATGAAGATTTACTGACGACCATGTTTAATGTTTGGCAACTTAAAGTCCAAAAGAATCCACACCAACGGTACGTCAGGTCAATCATTTATTCACGTTTTCTTAGTATGTATTTGCATTGGGAGACTAGCATGAAATGAAGCCACGCAGTTTAACTCGCGAGTCGGCTGCGCGTTATTTAAACGGCTTTGTCGTCACTTTTTCATCTGCGGCGGAAATTCAATTCCCCTCTGACGACCAACGAATCAAGCTCGCCCCTGGGCTACGAAACTTCACCCACTCAACAGTTATTCTCCCCGACATATTTCTGCGCAATCTCCACAGGCCGGACCTGTAAAATAAGCCGTGGCTCTGTTTCTGCAAACTTGAGTCCATGTAATTTTGAAGGTAGAAAGCAGCTAATTGGTATGAAAATATGAGGAAAGTTTCCGGGATATTTGTCAGAACATTTTAGCCTCGCTCCGATTTCCACAGCCTCACACTTTCTTCAGTTCCATATTTTTTTTTTCTTTTAAATTTATAACGTCATAAGGTGTCATCCTCGCCGTGTTAAGTGCCCATAGAGGACTTGTGTTGTAATTTGGTGCTATATAGACAATTTATTTGTACTCCACCTTTCAGACCTCCAGGCAACAGTTGTTAAATTGATCCTGTTGCATAATGCAGCTCGAAGTAGAACATGTTTATTGTTGTATGAGCTTACAGTTAAACTGCACTCCTCCATGAAACCTTCTTTACTCCTTTTTTTTTTTTTTGTGAGGAAGATATTTCAAGTTTGTTTCAGGGGCTTCTCGTTTTCTGGAGTTTTTATTGGATCGTAGTTTGCGTATTGTTTTGTGTGCGTCTTTCCGTTGAGTTTGTGTACACTTTGTTTTTCGCTGGTTCTCACGTACTCTGTTGTTGAGTTTTACTTGTCATTTTTGTTGTTGTTGTTGAAGGTCCATCGGACTGGACATTACGAATTAACGTGTTTTTTTTTTCTGTAACGTTTATTCAAGGAGTTTCATTTGTTGAAAAGAAGGAGAGGGTTGTTCGTAAATTAAAGGAAACATTTGGAATATATGTCGGCCCACATAGAGCCGAAAACAAACAAACAAACAAACAACAGAAAAAATTTGCTATTTTTTCTTTCTCTTTTTTTTGTGACTTCTTCTCTCCTCCAGTCCTCATCTCTCCCGCCCCGTTCATCTCCACCTGAGCCTGGGCTGTCAATCAAACGTGGAGGGGGGGGGGGGGGGAGACAGATGGAGGTGAAGGAGGAGGCCTCGGCGCTGTTGGCACTCGGTCCGCATGCATCTATACGCGTCTATATATATATATATATATATATATATATATATATATACACACCGCGGTGAATATATAGGATCAGACGAACCACGGAGGACGACCGCAGATGGAGGCGACGGGGTCACGTCTGTCCGTCTGCCTCGGCGCCGCGCAGATCCCAGCACTGTGGAGCGCATACATTCAGTCCCTCGCAGCCACTTCCAGACGCGGGAAGTTGAGCGATCTCCGTTTAGTGTCGGCAAATCTTAAAAGTCTCAAAAAACAAACAAACAAATAAACACGAACGGCATTTACATAAGTCGGGGGTGTAAACAATTAATCACAGATTCAAATGATTTGAAATGTTTTCTTTACGTGTATTTTTTTTAAATTTTTTTATAAGGTTCCAAATTGTAGCAACTTCAATAACGATGACTCTGTATTTTAGAAACACTGTCGACTTGGACTTTATTAATCCCACAGTGGGGGAATTCACGTGACGTCGAGCTTCTGATCGGCTGGCAGGTGTTCGAACATCATTTTCACTTTCCATCTGGAAAATTTGGACTGTTTGGTTTGTTTTTGTCATTCGTGTAAGAATTTTTGACAATTTTAATCAGAGAATTGAAACCTCCCCCTTACCCCCCCCCCACACACATTCATCACTTCACCTCAGTTCATTTGTGGCATATCTTCCGACGTCTTTGGGTCACATCAGAAGCACCGCGCACTCACGGGTATGCAAGTGCATCAGACGATTCGTTTATCTAGTTCAGGGGTGGGCAAACTACGGCCCGCGGGCCACATCCAGCCCGTTGGTCTTTTTAATCCGGCCCGCCGAAGATTGGTACAGAATTGCCCAAATCAAATCATATCATAATTATGTCTGCATTCATTTGACCTTGTCCTGTAATACCTGGCGGTCCACCAGGTGGCGCACTAGGCGCAGTGACACATTGACTTGATTTTGCGGAGGCCGGGCTGCTCTCTGTTGTTACTCTGCTGCTGCTCTGAACCCATCTGCAACAATGAACGGGCCAAAGAAAAGAAAAGTCGACAGGGAGCGCCGAGTGTTTAATAAGGAACGGACAACTAAATACTTTTTCACTGAAGTCCGGTCGAAGGCCGTGTGTCTTATTTGCCAAGAAACCGTTGCAGTTTTAAAGGAATACAACATCAGCCGTCACTTTTCCACCAAGCATGCTAATTGCGCTAACATGGAGGTCATTTTCTTACACTGTGTAAATCCGTACTGCAGCTCGACCACGTAGTGAAGCCAGTTGTAGAAGTGGTTAACTTTATTGGAGCGAGGGGACTTCACCATCGTCAAGTTATTAAGTTTCTTGAAGAAACTGACTCTGATCACCAGGACTTGCTTTACCACTCCAACGTCCGCTGGTTAAGTTTGGGGAAAGTATGTCAACGAGTGTTGGGAGCTCAAAACAGGAGATTATCTCATTTTTGGAGCTACTTGAGAAAGCTGACGATTTTCCTGAGCTGAGTGACACAGGTCGGCTTTGTGATTTAGCTTTTGCTGTGGACGTACTGACACACATGAATGAGCTGAACGTGAAGCTGCAAGGGAAAGACCAGTTTGTGCATGAAATGTACACAAACGTCAGAGCCTTCAAAACCAAGCTAGCTTTATTCTCAAAGCAAATGTCAAACAAGTCATTTGCTCATTTTCCCACGCTGGCTACGCTGAAAGACGCCCCTCGACATGTGAAAAAATACAGGAAATCACTGGACAACCTGCACGGAGAATTCTGCCATCGGTTCTCTGATTTTGGAAAAATTGACAAGTCACTTCAGTTGGTGTCGTGTCCTTTCACACAAGACCCTGAAACGGCGCCACAGGAGTTGCAGTTGGAGCTGATTGATCTCCAATGTGACGCCGTCTTAAAGGAGAAGTTCAACTCTCTTAAACTGGATGAGTTTTATGCTTCATTAAGCGCAGCCAAATTTCCAAACATCCAGAAGATGGCACAGAAGATGCTGGTGTTGTTTGGCTCTACGTACCGTACGTGTGTGAACAGACTTTTAGTGTGACGAACACCAACAAAGCACCTCACAGATCCCAGTTGAGTGATGAACACCTCAGATCTGTTCTGAGAATTGCCACAACAAAACGAACACCAGACTTCGATACACTGGCAAAGAAGGGTGATCAACAACACTGTTCCCACTAAATGTGAATGTACGTATTAACACTGTAATGCCTTTTTTTATGTTTATGTTTGATATGTATGCATCTGGTGCTGCCCCGGCCCGTCTGTCAAATTTTAAAAGTCAATGTGGCCCCTGAGCCAAAAAGTTTGCCCACCCATGATCTAGTTCATTTAAAGCACCAGTGTTACTACACACTCCCTGTCATCAATCCAACCCAGGCATTTGTTATTAAAATCGATAGACAAAAATCATTATTTAAAGAGGTTATTGTGACGTCGAGTGTTTAGACAGCTCAGAAAGTCCAAACGTCAAGCAGACGTGCACGACCAAGCACACGCATGACAGTTTATCTCCGTGTACTTTGAACTCGTGCCTTCCTCCCGTCTCCGCTTCTCCTCATCACCTCCTTCCGCCTTCTTCATCTCCGCCTTCTCGGGGCCCAAGCCGCTGCTTTAAACCGCGACACGGCGCTGAGAGAGAGGGGAACTGTCAGAGAGATGAATTGGAGAAGAGATAAAAAAATTTTTTTTAAAAACGTACGAAGTTGTACGAGCGTGTTATTATATTTTTTTTAAATTGGTGCAGCTGTCCGTCTTCGCGACGCCCCGCGCCGTCCGGGTTCCTGTGCGGACGGGACATTAATGCACAAAATAGTCTTGTTTTTTTTGTTTTTTTAATGAAAAGTAATGAAACGTGTGCGACAGAGATTATAACCGCCTCCTCTTCACGTAATCTGGAACCACTAAGATTTGAAGATGTAAATACACCCCGCTGAGCCGAAACAGCTTCGGATGAGAGGCGCCCCACAGTGTCACGGTGAAATACGAGTTAGATTATAACGTCAGTGTTTATTTAGCAAAGTATTTCCTTTTAATTGTCGAGAGGCACGGCGAAATGAAACGTGTGAATGCGCTGCTTTAGCTTTAAACTTGGTTGAACAGAACAAACCTTGTGAAGGTGCCACTTTGGATTCTTGGGAATTGCGATGGGAACTTATTGAACTCTTCGCAAACCAATCAATCCATTAACCTCGCAAATAACCGGGAGGATGATCCACAGTGAAATAGTTGCAGCCCTGTGCAAAATATCCAAGAAGAAGCTCCGCCTCAACTAGCTGTAACGCTCCCTTTTCATACTTTAAGTACACTTTCCTGATTATATTTACATACTTTCAGTGAGATATTTAAAACCACATGTGACTGTGTTGGATGAGCAACGAGAGAGAGAGCACGTGGAACGATTGCAGCCGGTTAAAGTCTGCGTATAAGACGTCCCCGTTTGAGGCGTGGACAGATGAGACGCAGCTGTTTTCCTCGCCGCTGTGTGACGTCCGGTTATCAGGAACACGCTCGGTGTTACGTAACAGGCGTCCTCGTCTTGTCAGCTGGAATCAAGCATCGCCCATCTGGACTCGTCAGACTCGCAGTCCAGCTTTTCTCCGGTCTAACGTCCTTGTTTGTTCCTCTTCTTCTTCTTCTTCTTCTTCTTGGTCCCCCCCCTCCCCCCAGTCGTAGTTTCTCTGGAGCGGTTCCATCGTAAAAGGTCTGGAGTTACACGCTCTCCTCACGAAAGTGAACGTTGAGATGTGTCTGCTGCTCGAACTGCGAGAAGCATCGATGCGTGGCTCCGATCTCAGCCGCTGTTCGCTGTTGTTCTCCGAGGCCGGTCCCTCTGATGAACTCTTGGTCTTCCTCTCGGTTTGACGGTTTGATCACGGTGTTGCTCGGTTTTTTGTTTTTTTGTTGTTGTTGTTGTTGTTGTTTTTTTGGGGTGGAGGGTTACTTTCTTGAAATGTTTCCGGACCGACAGAGCGTTGTTTCTTTAAGCCGAGCGCTTCTTTTTTTTTTTTATATATATATATATATAACGACGCGACACAACACAGCTGACGGTCTCGTTAAATGGGAAGAAATTGCACCCGTTTACTGTGACCCGGCTCACCTGTTGACTGGAAACCATTCAACGGTGACGACCTCATGAGCTGCTTGACAATCCCGACAATGGCATAAAATATGAAGCAAATGTTGCTTCGTTTACATTTTACAGCCACTACATACATCTTTTGGTGTTATTTAACAGTTTGGGTGACTTCAGTTTTGTTCTACACTGCAGAAAAATAGTCAAAATAACTTTTGACTGGTGCTGTATGAAGTACCAAGAAGTGAGAATACTCGTGTAAAGTACAAGTACCTCGATAAATAACACAGCAGTTGAGTACATGTATATAACTGGTTACCAGCTGTGTGTGTGTGTGTGTGTGTGTGTGTGTGTGTGTGTGTGTGTGTGTGTGTGTGTGTGTGTGTGTGTGTGTTACCTTCAGAGTGTGTGTTTATTCTGCAGGACAGATTTCATCTCTCTTTCTTACACACACACACTTACACACACCCTGCAGGTCATGTGGATGTTCGTCCAAATCTTCCTTCAACTGAGATCACTGAGAAAATAAACTCTGAGAGCGTTTATTATTCCCGACCTGCCAGCTGGGAGTGTGTGTGTGTGTGCTGGTGTGTCTATCTCTGTGAGGACCGGTCTTGAGTTTTCCGCCCTCTGAGGACCTTTAAATTGCTGTTTGAAGGTTAAGTTCTTGGTTTGAGGCTCAAGGTCAGAATCAGGTTTACGTTCGGGGTCCTGGGAACGCTTCATGTCAACAAGGGTCCTCAGAAGGATAGAAGGGTGTGTGCGTGCGCGCATGTGTTGTAATCTGTGTTGAACTTGGCTGGCCTCGAGGAATCAATTTGTCTTCCTTTTCATTCCTCTAAATATTTTTTTTCTCCTCTAACTTTCTCCTTTTTCTTCGCTCCTTTCTTCCCACCTCTTCACCCTCTTCATCCTCTCTTTTTTCTTTTTTTTTGTTGTACTTCTTGATTTTTCTCTGTAGGCGTACATTTCGAACCGCTCGGTATAAAAGTGAAAAATTGAATTCAAGAAGATTTAAAGCCTTATTTTGACGATTTTCAAAGCTGTTCCTTAAACTCGAACTCCGTTTGACCATCGTCCATATTTGCGAGCTTCTTCTTCACTGCTCTTTCTGCGGTTTCTTCATCTCTTCGTCCGTTACCGCCACCGGCTGTCCATCAGTGCAACGTGACCTCCAAACCCCCCTTTAAGGACACGCACTTAGAAGAAGCGTCCCGTCATTGGCCTGCCGACTGGAAGTGACTCGAAAAAGTCCACCGTGTGTCTTCGCAGCTCGTCCCTTCGGACCGGATCCTCCGTCCCTTCGCCCCCAGCTCGTCCATTCCAGGGAAACCTGCTGCATCATCTTTCTTCCAGCTGATTGTGAGAAGGTTGAAAACACCATCTCTGCTATGTTCATCAGAGCTGCAGATTCATCAGCTGTTGCTCCACAGCTGGGATTCCTCTCGTCCTCGGGACACGCGGAGACTTTCCAAGTCTGCCATCAGCAGTTTTCCGACACGCGTTGTCTTTCAGGACGTCCTGTCGTCTTTTTCCGAGTCTCATCTTCCATCCGACTTCGCTTCCTTGGTTCCAATAAATACGTCACACTGATCCACCAACACATTTAGCTGCCGAGTTTCCAGAAGGTCAGACTAAAAAATTTAAGGCAGCTAATTTCAGTCAGACTGAAAACAAACATTTAAAAGGATTTAAGTAAAAATCCTTTTTTTTTTTTTTTTGTTTGTTTATTTTTAAAGCTCCAGGTAGCTGTTTTGCGCGATTCCTCGTTTCTCCCCGAATCTCTACAACGGAGGTGGAGAGTACAAAGCTAGCCTGACCCATAGAGACACGACAGACACATTAAGGGGAGATACAGCAGGCCGAAATGAAGCGCAATGATCCTTTAAAGTGTGACGGAGATCAGGAGGCTGAAACTGCTGTAATCTGATTGGTCGTTTCTTTTCCTTTAGCTTTTGTCTCATTTTGTCATCAAACGAAGGTTTTCAGCAAATATTTTTCATCATGTGGACGAGTTGACGAACAGTGACGCAGACACAAGCCAGAGCGCGTGTGCACGCACACACACACACACACACACACACGCACAATTAACTACAACTCAGGATGAACGGACGCCAAAAGCAAAGTTCTCACTTCTCATGCAGGACAAGCTGGGATCACAGTGTGTGTGTGTGTGTGACTATGTATGCTCTTATCACCCCTGCCTCATACACACTGCACCTCAGGGCTGACACACACACAGACACACACACAGAAACACACATACACACTGTGAGAGCACAGATGGCCTCACATTCATGTCTCCTGCCAAACAGATGGACCTGGCTGGATTCATTCAACGATGGACACACACACACAAACAAACACACACATACACACACACACACACACACACACACACACACACACACACACACACACACACACACACACAAGCATGTACACACTGATGTACTTCAACACACACGCACACACAGAAACCTCCTTATTAACTGCAGTGTGTCGAGGACTTCACACACAAACACACACATTTGCACTTACGTGCACACACTGCTTCACACACACAGTGGCTGATGTCCAAAGCTCGGTGCCCTCAGTCTGTCCTATCACATACACACACACACACACACGCACGCACACGCGCACACACACTGGCGGTGGCGGCCGTCCAATCCCAGTGCCCTCAGCGTGTCTCTGTGAGTCGGAGATGTGAAGTCTAATTAACAGAACAGCATCAATATTGATGAGGGCCATTTTATTCTGTCTATTCCCAGTCCTGCTATTAAATTCACTTAAGTTTCACTTCCTGTTCATGAACACCATGCAGCGCATCAACAGGGTCGGCGGTCGACGCTGCGGCGGCGGCGGCCACTGTACGAGTGCTCGTCTGTGATTTCGAGCAGCTCTGAAAAAGGTTGAAACATCAAGGGTGGGGTCGGAAGGAGTGGGCGCGGAGTGCGCTCAAGTGTGCGGTGCACTGAGATTTAAAGGTACTTGCTCTTCACTCGAGTGTTTCCCAATTTGGCCACCGCGATACTGTGTATTATCAAAACAAGAGTCCAAAAAGTCCGAGAGCACGCAGAAGAGAAACAAAAAATCTGCCATGTTTTCATGTAAACCAGTCGAAGTAAAGTACATTTGAGGATTCAGGAAACGTTTCCAAAGAAGTTCTGACATGTAAAGCGAAGGAGAAACATTTCAGGCGTCTGCAATCAAACTGAAGCAGATCCGTGTCACCGATCGCGTAAAGGTCAGATTTCCTTCACTGAGGGTGGATTTGATCGAGTCATCAGGAATCAACCTGCAGCCGTTGATCACCCGGCTATGCCTCCGGTTTCCAGCAGGACATTGCGACGGTGGGTGGGAGGGGTATCAGAAGCATCAACAACGTCCAGCTTTGTTCACCGATAGGTCGAAAAGGCAGCTTCATCACAGATCCAGAATTTACTGAACAAAGAAGACAAGACTGTCGAAAGAAAGGCCGCACGGTCGTCCTCTCGGAGGATGAGAGGAGCGTCTCCGAACTCCGTCTCGGGATGGGAAGCAAGCACGGAACGTTTGGACGTGCGGAGACATTCCGGCACTTCACAGCAGACGATGGACTAACTCTCGGTGTGATGTTTTTGCGGAGGAGGATTCATACTGCAGCAGCATGAATTTTGAAGAACTTTGAAGACCAAAGAAAAGCTGACGTTCACGGACTCTCTTCCACGCTCACCTGACTTTAACCCCACTGAACATTTGCGACGAACACCGAGGAAGAAAAAAAACAAAACATCACGGCGTCGCATCACAACTTCGCGCTGGGAAAATCGGGTCTGAACGGACTGCTGAAAGTTCCTGCAGCGCCACGCTGCAAAAAGATAGAGATATTCTGAAAGTTATGGACATTTTCCACTGATTTAATTCAAGTGGATATTATCATTTGAAATAAAGCATCAATTTGCCGACTTTTGGACATCATTGTATACATCTTTAAAATGACCTCGTACGAAATAATTATTGAACCAAAATCTCATCTGCAGGATCAAAAAGAGCTGACGGAGCTACAGACTGATGCAGCGCTGCACTGATGGAGATAGTTTTACGTTATACCTGTGACAACCAAAGAAAAGCACCACATACTTAACTGTGTTTGTGTGTTTATGATACTCGTGCTTTACATTGCTTTCGACACAACTTTCAGTTCAGCAGCTTGCTAGGTCGAGTGTGTGTGCTTAAGTTTGAATCTGTGGCTGCATATGTTCCAATTATATGCTTCATGTTGTTTTGGGCGGTCGTGTGTGTGTGTGTGTGTGTGTGTGTGCACGTGCGCGCGTGCATGCGAGCGCGTGAGTGTGAGTTAGTGGCCACATCCAATCTGTTAAAAAAGCAAACGTTGCTAATTCCTCGTCGTTCTCCATTACCTCAGATCTGTCCCTCGAGACGAGCAACACTGACGGACAACGAACGGTGAGTGCGTGTGTGTGAGTTTGTATGTGTGTGTGTGTGTGTGGTGCTGATGGATTATGGGAAGCCTTCTGGATGGTATCAAACCAAAGACTCAACAACAGCTCAACACCTCGACTGCCCAAACAGCACGAGTCCTGGGCAGAGAACAACCGCGTGTGCATGGAGGCTGTTCTGTTAGTTTGTTTTAGTCACCTTCCATTCCCAGACGGGTGGCGTTACATTGGATGAGGGGCTCTGACCGTGTCTGTCCTATCCTTGGCTGCATTCAAACCCCAAATCAGTGCCTGTTTTGTGCAGGAATTTGCAGTTTCTTCCTCTTTTGCTTGCGTTTCAAGTGAAACTTTATTTTTCTGCTTCTTTTATTTTGAAGTGCTTGAACATCCGTCAGTAACCTGATTCAAATCGCTTACTTTAGTTCTGGAAACAGAATTTGAAGACAACAGAAAAAAAAGTTTTAAAGTGGTGCATTCTGGGAATTATTCTTGACCTTTATATTTTTGCTTTTAAAACAATAGATCAGAAGTTTATTGAGGGTTTATTTGAGGTGAAACTAATGCATTACGTCACTATAAGTGAACCAGCCATCATCACTTTTTTTTCATTTTCAGTACATGAGGGCTCTTGCTTGTGACTTAAAGGGAAGCAAACTGTCACCAATCTGGCAACCCCGCCGACTCGCACTACTATTATTCATTCTAATATATCGTGCACGATCAATAAAAATTGGTTTGATTTCTAATCACGCAAACCAGAGGTGAGGTTTCGATGTTTTGTCCGGCTTCCTGTCCTCGGTTTGGTGCTGTGAACAGGGGGTCAGGTCAACCAATGAAATCTCTTTTTTTTTTGTTGTTGTTACGCTGTGTGTGTGTGTGTGTGTGTGTGTGTGTGTGTGTGTGTGTGTGTGTGTGTGTGTGTGTGTGTGTGTGTGTTTCTGTGTGACTGCCGAGGGGAGATGCAGGGGGTGGGGGGGTTAGCTAATTGCAGTGCGTTGATTGACGTGTTGGGACTGGAGGGAAGATGAGAACAACCTGCCGTATTCACTTTCAGGCTGGATGTCGATGTGTGTCGGCCGATACTGGAGCAGAATGGATGTGTGTGTGTGTGTGTGTGTGTGTGTGTGTGTGTGTGTGTGTGTGTGTGTGTGTGTGTGTGTGTGTGTGTGTGTGTGTGTGTGTGTGCGCGCGCGTGTGTGTCGAAGCGCTGCGTGCGTGTGTCCTCTCGGGTCAGAGGTCATCATCAATCCTGCACAGGGAGTTGTTTTTCCGCTGCGAAAACGTCACAAGTCTACCTACGAAACGTCGGTACTACCTACGAAATGTACTTTTTGGAAACATTTAACACTAAACTATTTGTTTAGATGACTTTTTTTTTTCTTCACTCAAATCCAAAAATTCCCGATCCTTTAATTAATTGACCCTTCGGCAACTGCTGCGAAACCCCCTTGGATACACGTACTGTTGGAAATCACTGAGCTCGAAGGTATTTGAAAGCACCGTCCCGACCGAATCATGACGGTTCGGTGAAGCTTTAATGGATCAGAGCCAAACCTCCTCTATATTTACACCTCCACTACTCAGAATGAATTTAACTTCATGTGTCACAGAGAAACGTCAACATGTCTGTATACGAACACAAAAAAAACAACAACAAAATACGTTTTTCTGAGGAGGACGGCCAAATCTGTTCTTCTTCACCTCACCTCGCTTTGATCGTGAGGTATCTTTAGCAACCGAGCAGCTTTCCTTTCTTGTTCTTCTTCAGCGCTAAAGTAGATTTGGTTGAGATGAGTTTCAGGAGCTGGCGGAGGCGAACAGTGAAAAGCCCACAAGTTTTGTTTTTTTGTTTTTTTTACTGGAAAACAAAATAGTTAATACATTTTTAAAAAAAACATGCAGTCGGTTACGGACGGCTTAGGCCTTACGCTGCGTTTAAATCCCTCACCGCTATAATGTGATATTTTCATGGCAGAGAGGATTCATGACATGAGGGAAAGGAGGAGGAAGTGGGGAAGAGAAAAAAATTACAAAAAGTTGAGAGGAAAAAAAAAGGGAGGCAAGGAAGAGGTGGAGAGGAAAGATAAGGAGGAAAACTGAAAGAGGAAAGACAAGAAAATGCAGAAGAGGAAAGAAATTTGTGGAAATGGGAAAGGAAGAGAAAGTAGAAAAAAGGAGGCAGAGGAAGCAAGACAGTGAAGAAGGAGGGAAGGAAATAGAGTGAGAAAAGCCAAATAACGGTGAAGAGAGAACGAGGGGAAACGTCAAGGAGCGATGGGAGAAGAAGGAAGGAAGGACTTGATGAACGGAAGAAAGACAAAAAGAGAAGGAAATGTGAGGAGGGAAGGAAGTAAATGAAGACGGAGAGGAAGAGAAGCAAAGTAGAAAAAGGGTGAGGAGAAGGAAAGGAAGAAATGTCTTCCTTGATGTCTTTTCCCGCTTTCCTTTATCCGTCTCCTCATTTCTATCTCCCTTCTTTCCTTTATTCTTCAATCTGCCCCCCCCACCCTCCCATCCTCCCGTCCACCCGTCCTCCTCCAGCAGCAGCGGTGTTATTCGTCCCGGCTGCCTCGGAGCTTCAGAGGAGGATTAGTGTTGCTCCGACTGGTTAACATGTTGGAGGAGAAAACAGGCAGTAAGAGGATTAACAGCCTCACCAAGGTTTCTAACGCTGCGGGACATTCCTCCACATAAACCTTGTTTTCTCTTTTCACTTTTCTCTTTTCTTGTTCTGACTTTCACGTCTCCTTTTTTTTTTTTTTTTCCTTCTTTTTTTTTTTTTGTTTGAACGCCCGCAGTTCAGGTCAGAGAAAAGTGACAAGTTCAAATGCATCAAGCGCACGGTCGGTAAATAGTGGAGCGAAGTTAAATAGCTGCCAAACTGGTGTTGAATAAGTAAAAAAATTGTTTTGAAGTAATAATAAAAGCAAACACAAATGAATGTTTATTATAAAACTACATATTTTTAATAATCTTATTTCTTTTTTTTTCAAAATCAGATTACTGCACAGTTTGTTTCAGAGTCAAACAGCCAGACAATAGTTGCGTTCAAACTGCAGTATTTAAAATAACTTTACTTTTTTTTTTTACTGACATTTATTCTGCTTTTCCTGAACTAAGAAAAGCAGCCTCGTTTCATTTTGTCACAAAGTTCAGTTTTTAAGCCCAAAGTTGTAGAAGAATTTCTCTTTGGCTCCAACAAAGGCTCAGCTCCTGAAGTGCCTCTTTACTCCATGATTCCCAGATGAAGATGATGATGAGGGTCTTGGTATTTGGACTCATGTCAGATGAGTGTTTTTCTCTCCGTCTGAAAAGGCGAGCTCGTCAAACGCTGACAGCTCGGCCCCCGGGGGTCGCCGCCTCGCTCCGCTGTCCCTCTGAAGAACCAGAGAGGACCGGCAGGACGGAGCTTTGTCTGCGGCCACAAAGGACGACAAGACACCCGGGCGGGCTGTGGATTTAACCCCCCGAAGACCCGGGCAGACGGTGCACGCCGAGAGGCTACAGGTGGAGCCGCTCCGAGGAGAGACAAATAATGAGACAGCAGGAGTTTTTTTTGTTTTTTTTTACAGCCACAGTCAGGACTCTCAGCTGATCAGTCAGCTGTGGAAGAGAAGGGAGGGAGGGAGGAAAGGTCAGAGGGAGAGGAGATGCAAATAAAACCAGCCCCTGTGAGCCTGTAAATGTCCAGAAAACAGAAAACAAAAGTTTGGAGTGGATTTAAAGTCGGGAGAGACGAAGTGTGGATCACCGAAGGGGCCAACGGGAGCTGCAAAGGAGCTCTAAACCAACAACAAAAAGGCAGAAAGGGACGACGAGGAGACGCGAAACATCCACAAAAATATAAAATGACCAACATTTTAAAATTTATTTTCAAAAACTTTTAAGAAAATATGTAAAAGTGTCTAATTGGCCACAATTCTAACTGTAAGAGTTTAGGTACTCCAATACTGACGACTGTCAATCAAAAGACTCCGAGCTGTTTATTTTTAAGTTTATAATTAGTGCGACAAGTGCAACATATTCGTAATTTCATTAACCTTTAAAGCCAGCAGAGCAATGTTGGCTGAACAAAGTAACGCTGCCTTTTTTTTTGTGTGTGTCTCTGTCAACACTGGGCCATTTTGTTTAAATAAACTTTATTGAGCATAAAAACCATTAGTTGTTATAAAAATGACTACTATGGGACGTAAAATACATGCAGCTCTGAACATCTTGTAAATAATATCAAATCATTTGCCAAACTTTGGCATTTCTTCAAGTGTCTGTTTGTGCAACCCGAGCGTTTAATACACCCGTCAGCACATTGTGTCCGTGTCACGTTTTGGCTCAACTATGCTTGACAAACTACTCGTGGATTAAAATCCTGGCGTCCACGCTGAAAGTTCTGTGTTAGATTCATTCAACCGGCCCCGACCGGCCTCCACACTCGGACGTTAGCGCTGTTGTACTTGACCTCCGTCCCATGATGTTCGTCGCACGACCTCCGACCTTTGACCGTGGTCACGTGTGTGTGTACTTTTCACGCTGAGGCAGGACAAAACGTGACATTGACACGGTACCCTATCGGGGTTTTTTACATGCTTTGGCGTGATGCTGGGCAGGGTTACGACTTTTTAATGGAAAATAAGAAACACTTGTCCAGGATGTGATCTGACATGAAACGGATGCCGTTTTGTTTGACGTTCAAAAACTATATTTGCATCCGTAGAGCTGAAGTTGATCGTCGGGGTTGACGTGATTCGGCGTCCTGTCGTGAGCTGGAGTTTCGGGAAGACCGTGATGGAGAAATGACAGATGGACGTCGTTACTGCATCTCTGACATCAGCTCACCTGCAAACTCAAACCTCCATTTCCTACTTTTAATAGACACAAAGAGACAAACTCATTTCCTCTGACACAAAGCTGCCCGCCCTACCCCCCACCAAAAAAAACCCACAAAAAAAACAACCTCACCGTGTGTGTGTGTGTGTGTGTGTGTGTGTGTGGGTGGGCGGGCGGGCTTGCTTGCTTGCTTCCTCCTTCTAGCCAATCAGAGGCGGATCCGGAGCTGCCAGCGGTGAGAGAGAGAGAGAGAGAGAGAGACAAAGCTGCTAATTAGAGGAGCTGGCGATCAGCAGGTCAGTCGCACGGCAGGACACAACAAACACACAACAAACACACGCACACACACACACACACACACCTGCTGAGTCTTTTGTGCCGCGTTTCCTGTGTCTGTGTGCCGAAGGTGATCAGGGGTTAAGATGCCGGTGGGGCAAACAGCAGGTTAACAGGAAAAACAAGGTGGAATCTTCCTTTAATCAGAGTCCACGGGTCGGCGGAGGTTAAACAGTTTGTTCCTAAAAGACGTTAAGCCGCTTCGAACCTCTTTTCTTTCCTTCTTCTTCCGCTCTCACATTTGACCTCTGAATGTGTCTCGGCTTCACGTGCTCGGTTGAAACTGGGATCAAAATTAAAAGTCTGTTGTTTTTTGTAAGCTCATCAACACATCATTGACACATTTCTACATTCAAACAGTTAAAGGTGGAACGAACGGTCCTAAAACATTGAATTTGATGCAATAAATGTAGAATTGGAGACAATCAGTGGTATCCTCAGTGTCTGTTGTGTCCAAACACCTCGTACTAAACAAATTCTCATTCAAGCCTTTGGTTTGTTTGGATAACCACAATGATAATTGTAAACATCAGAAAGTTGTTGCTCCTCGTCCCATTTGACTGACCAGGAACTTCCAAATCTAAATCACCACTCATTATTCATGAAAAGGACATTTGACTGTCCATTAAATTAGAAATAAACATCTAAATTCTCCCAATCTGCTTGGACTCCGATCATTGACGCAATATTTATTCCCAAAATAATGTTGATTTATGATAATAAAGCTTGTATTTTATTTTGCACTTGTCCAAGTGTTAAAAAAAACACCAAAACAAGTAAAAGTAAATGTATAAATAAAACCAAATTAAAATGAAAACAGTTCAAATTGTCGGTGTAGTTTTGTCTGTGTTCATTTTAGGTACCTCTCCAATGTGTTGACCACAAACTTTAAGTATCACTGGAAGTCTAGACTTGTATTAATGGTTAAAATCACAACTCAAACAACATTTCCTTTCGATACAAAAACCATACAATCAAACGATATTGATATAAGCACTTTTACCAGGTTCATCTGAGTGGAGCTGAACAAGAAAGAGACCAAAAAAACAGACATCGGTGAAGACGTTTTTTTTTTTTTTTTTTTTTAAATGAACAGTGATTTTGACATTGAGCGTGACGCCATTTTGACTTCACCCTTCACACCCGCCCTTTTGACACGCGCGCGCGCGCGCAAACACACACACACACTCACACTCACACTCAGACTCCTTCACCGAACGGCAGCAATCGGCAAATCTGTCACTTTTCACCACAGGTAGCGATATAATAAAGCCTGTGATTAATTTTAATGAGACACTTTATGGAGGAGAAACAGATCAAATATTAGAGGAGGAAAAAAACGAGGCAATTACAAAAAGAGAGGAGAACGAAGGGGATGGGGGGGAAGAGAGGGAGGACGAAATAAAGTTAACGAACGAAAAAATGGAGGGAAACAAACAGGAACAGAGTTTGGTGAGGATTTAATACGCGATCACCGTAAAAACGTGTTATTCTTATGTTAATTTCTTATTTTGTCACTCATACTTGAACATAAAGATTTGAAATTGAATTTTTTTTCTTTTTATAAAACTTTTTCTCAAGAGCAGCAGTAAATCAATAGTTGTTTTCTTAGCATTTTTTTTTATTATTTATTTATTTTTTTTACTCAACAACAAATTAATCCGTTTCCTTCTAAAAAAAATAAAATCAATTGCAGTGCGGTGATGTACAGTGGCCCTAAGAGCTCAATACTCTGCAGCTGAAAACACACACACACACACACACACACACACACACACACACACACACACACACACACACACGCATATACACATATGGATAAAACACAAGCAGTAAGTGGTAGACATGGAGGAAGACCAGAAACAGAGACACGAGTTCCGGTTAGAGCTGGAGGATTTCACTGAAACTCACTGCAAGATTCACGCACACACACACACACACACCCTTAGTAAATTAATAGTACTGCGAACAGTAATTTGCAGTGAGACAAAGACGTGTTAAACTCGCTCTAATTGCCGACAGCGTCGTTGCAGCAGGAAGCCATTTTGTCGCTCAGACGATGAATCACCATGACACCAGACGACAATGAGATCCTCTTCATCACTTCCTGTTTCCGCAGCACCTGTCAATCACTCCTTGGGAGGGTCTTTTTTTTGTGTGTGTCCGACTTTGAAAGTAGTGGAATTTATTTAAGTTAAACAATTTTATTTTCGATTTTGTTTAGTTTTAGTTTAGCTTTAAATTTAGTCTTAGTTAAGTTAAAATTTTCCGTTTAGTTAAAGTTCAGTTTAAGATGAGTGTTGCTTCGTAGTTAAAATTAGTTCTAGTTTATTTTGAACTAAGTTTGACATTAACTGAATTTTTGTTCCTCTGAAGTTCTGTTCAATTTGTTTTTTTGAACTAAGAGCTGAGTTTAAATCAGTTTAGTTAAGTCGGATATTAGCTGAGTTTAGATGCACAAATTTGAGTTTTAATTGACAATCGTTGAGTTTATTCAAGATAAACGAGGTCATATTTCTTTATATAGCACATTTAAACACAACAGAGTTCGACCAAAGTGCTGCACATAATCAAACAGAATGAAACAGTCATAAAGTTCGTTATATATCGTTAGATATCCGCTGAACTGAGTTAACACAATTAGTGTTTCAGTTTTGACTTGACTTTGCCCCTAACGGTGTGTTCAGGAGCGCCTGAAAATGCTGTTAGTTTCCGTCTCTTTGAGGTTAAAGTGTCTCATTTAGGATAAGAAGGTTCAGTCGTCAGGTCAGCTGGAGGTCAAACCCTTGTTGTATTCTTGACTTTAGAGGATCCGTCCAGCTCATCTCCTTCTTTTGAAGTGAAGTGTGAGGTCGGCTGACCAACAGGAAGCAAGGATGTCACTGCAGCATCCGAGGGCTAATCCTCCTGTTGACCCCCGCAGTCCAAATAGAGGAGCCCCTCCCCTCTCCCCCCCTTCCTGGGGGCCGAGAGCCCCGAGGTAAAACCCTGCGGTGTGTGACCCCTCTTCAGCGGTACTTGAGCTGGAGGTCGAGTGGCTGACAGACTGAAGAGCCTCTCGGAGTCTCTGATCTTAACTTCGTGATGCGTTCACGCCTTGCCGCCTCAACGCCGTTTAAACACAACTCAGGACGGACTGTCAGAAGCATCTTCCACGAACTGTTACCACAGATTTGGAAGAAAACTACTGTCTGAAATATGGTTGAAAACGCACTGACACAGTTTAACGAAAATAACCAAAAACTATAATTATTGCTTGTATTATTTTTAACAGCTTTATTATATTCATTTTCTTATCATTTACAATAAAAAAAAAGAGTAATTCATTTCAAAATATTTTTTCAATAATTGTACCAATCATTCTGTAGTTAGTAAAAAAAAATAAACTTCCGGTGAAAATGCAAAAATCACATTTAGCACAAGTAGCAGCAAAATGTAAAGAGTCAATGAACTATCAATTTCTGTTTTGGAGTTTCATTGGACACTTTTGGGGGGGGTGCTGATGAATGTGAACGTGTGCGGTTTTGTCTGACAGATTTGCAGCAATCTCCATGACATCATTTTAACGTGATATCGGTTCCGTGAGTCGGTCGGAGGAGTTCATTGAACCCTGTGGTCGTTTTCTGAGGCTGCAGTTTGGGTTTCATCCCATTACGAGGTGTTTCTGTTACTTCATCCAGTCCTCGACGTTCAACTCCTCGTCTCCATCCTGTCTCAGACTCCCCTCTGATTGGATCAGCCGGATCGAGTGTCACAAGCCAAGGAACCAATTAGCCACTTGGGCTGACCCCCCCCCCCCCCCCCAAACGGCATCTTCGCCTCGACACACGGCACAGCTGTCATCGTATTAGCCATCCGCCGCTGCTAACTGCGCGGCAAGCTAACCCCCCCACCACCTCCACCACCACCAACCTCCACCGCCATTACTAATGAATGTGGAGGGGCTTTTAAAGTGAATGGGGGGGGGGGGGGTCTGCTGTTTTCCAGGGAAAATATTTTTATTGATTTCATCCTATCGTTTTAGACGTAAACCGATCCGCCCTCAGATTTTTCCTCAAAGTGTCTCGTTGTAGCGTCCATCAGCGCAGAATCCGATACCTCGTTAACAATTCTGGACTTAATGCAAGCGGGATGGACGGCGGGTGGTGGTGGTGGTGGGGCGGAGGGGTGCACGCGTCCCCAGGAGAGCAGGGCCAGATCATCAGGCTGTTGTCGCGGCGACGAGGACGATGGAGTCGAGTTATGAAAATGAAGTGGGCGTAATTGATTGGGCCGGTAAAGTTTTTATTCCTGCTTATTGATTCGCGCGCAGCGAACAATATTGATACCAGCAGAGGAACAACTCGATATGAAGTGAAACATAAACACGGCGGCGCAGAGGGGGAGGGAGGGAGAGAAGGAAGATGAAAGCGATATGACTGAAAGACCGAAAGAGCACGAAAAAACCAAGAGGAAGGAGTCGGAAGAGATTGGACGGCTGCGAAAGGACAGCGACACGAAGGGAAAAAGCTGCTGACGCGAGTATCGAAGGAGAGCGAGTCACGACGAGACCAGAGAGAGGCAGTGAAGGAGTTAAAAACACAGCGGAGTCGAGAAAAGAGTTATTGTTGTTGATATGGAAATGAAAATGCCAGATGTTTAAATTGAACTGAAGCGAATAAACTGCAGCGACTTTCGACAGCAATATCACGCGTCAAAAAGGCATTAAGACAAAGTGAGCTTATTTGTGCAGCACTGTTCAACAACAAGGCAATTTAAAGTTTTCAAATAACTCGTGAAGGGCATTAAGAGTAAAAACACACGACAACAAAAGCAATAAAAACAGTTTGAAAGGACTTAAATGAGTTAAATCGAATGAAATTAAGCTTAAATTTGAGAATTACAGTGCAGCTACTACTTGATGTACTTTATCAGACCACTATAGTTACTTAGAGCACTTTATTAGGAACACTTGTACACCTGCTTCTTCGTTGCAGCGATCCAATCAGCCAACCGTGTTGCAGCAGCTGCAGCAGCTGCAGGTCGGAGCGTCAGTTCATCAAACATCAGAATGAGAGAAAATATGATCTTGGCTTGATCCTGCATTTACTTTTGAGACTTTGGATGGAAACGTCTTGTTGGCGAGAGAGGTCAGAGGTCAGACTGGTTGTTTTCTTGATACCTTAATGATGATCTGAATTGCACAGCCTGTCTGAGTGTTGAAGTTGACCCTCTGCATCCCTTTACGACCACAGTTTACCATCTTTTCATGGCTCCTTCCAGCAGGATGTTCCAACGTGTCACAAAGCAAAAGTCCAACGCATTTCCTCGACATGACAAGAGAGTTCAGAGGCCTCCCGACTCGGCAGATCTGAATCCAGGTGGAACACCTTTCTTGTGTGGGCGAAACAGGAGATCTGCAGTAATTATGTGATGAATCGTGTCGACATGGAGCAAAAGCTAAATGAAGATATAAGAGCGCTGAGAGGGAGCCAGAACGGTGGCTGGGGAAATGAGGTTCATCACAACCAGAGGCGTGCTTCACACTCTTTTCATACATTTATAAATTTGTAAAGTATTGGTTATTCATGAAAAGCGTCCCTACTGAAGTCCAACACATCTCCAAGCCTCTGAACCCGGACCGGCCTCCCAGACCCCTTTGTGACGTCTTCAGTCCGCGATCGAAAGGAGTCTGAAACAGCTTGCGACTCAACCTCTGACCTCTCCCCTCCTTACAGTTTGTTTCTTGTAAGGCTGATCTATGAGCTGTAACCGAAGCCTGTTTTACCGTTGACCTCACCGTGAGTCACCGAGGAAGAAGAAGGCGGCCAAATGACGAAAGCCCCAAATGTGGGAGGCAAAACAAATATTTAAACGATCCGCAAAAGGCCAGAGAGCAACTTCCTCTCGGAGACGCAGAGCGAAGGAAGAGGAGGAGATAGAGAGGAAAAGTGAGGATGTAAAGCGAGACGTAACGTGAGAGACTGAGGTGCGAGTTAATGTGTCCATCTCTTGAGTGCGTGTGCAGTCTATTTATCCATCACAAAGTGTGTGTGTGTGTGTGTGTGTGTGTGTGTGTGTGTGTGTGTGTGTGTGTGTGTGTGTGTGTGTGTGTGTGTGTGTGTGTGTGTAAGGCGATTACAGATCTGGAAGCTTTGGTTACATTCCCCTCTCTCATCCTGCCATCCTGCCCGACCAAACGGCGGTGAGTTTGATGGTTTTAGTGCCTCCCCGCTCGATGCAAATCTCATCACCACTTTTTAGACACGAACGCTGGGAAGCGACAAACAGAAACCGGAGAGAGGCCGCATTAACGCCGGCCGCGGCTCCTTCAAGAAACGAAAAAGGAAACCAGAGGCTGAAAATATGGCATCGGGTTTCAGCCGTTTGGAAAATATCCTCAATTTGATCAAAAATTTATAATGTGACTTTTAGCGCAGCTTGGGTTTCCTGGAGGCTGCTGCTGCACATTATACAGCTCCTTTAATGTCGTTAACACACTTTAACACACCGCGCTCTCTGTGTTCATGTGTGTCGATGCAATATGACTCTGTGCGTGTGTGTTAACTGCAAAGTAAAAAACATTGTTGCCGTAATTCTCTGCATAAAAAAAGTAGGAAGATGTTTGAAAAGTGTAAAAAAAAAAAAAAAAGGCTTTATTCTGACACAATGTAAAGTTTTTGTATTTCTAAAACCTTTTTTTTTTTGTACATCACGGGAAAGATTTTTCTTACATTTTACATTCAATTCTTCTTTCAAACTTGATTTTTGAGGTGATCAACAGAAACCAACCAAATCAGGGCTTGACTTCTATGTTTAATCTAAATCAATAAAATAAGTGCTCTAAAAAAACATCCGAATACTATGATATATATATAAGTTTCAGGGGGAAAAAAAAAATCGCAAATTTCCAAGAAAATTCAAGCGTCCTCTTGAGTTTTTAGTCATAAATTTCAAGAGAAAAAAAATACAAAAAAAACAGAAAAAGATCAAACCATATAGTGATTCACATAGCCATCAAACTGTCTCACACTTTAGTCAAAGATGCTTCAAACCGGGTGCTCGGCCGGGTTGTTTATCTTTGATGATGATCTTTGCTCGTAAATAACAACCAGGAGGAAAAATCCAAAATGGATCTTTATCACACACTAAAGACACCGTCTGTGACACTCAACCCAAGCAGTACAAGCTCAACAGCTGCAGCTTATCGCCACGACAACCTGACATCAGTAACATGATAATAATCAATCAATTAATCAATGCACATATTTACCCAAGAACACCCGGACGCTCCCTTCCCCACACACACAACACACACACACACACACACACACACACACACACACACACACTCTTCTCTGTGTTTACAGTCCAGTTAGTGATGGCCGCTTCTCGACCTTCCTGTCGTCACTGCCATCAGTCAGCAGATATTACTCTCGTCTGACCACACACACATGCACACAAACACAGCCTGTGTGTGTGTGTGTGTGTGTGTGTGTGTGTGTGTGTGTGTGTGTGTGTGTGTGTGTGTGTGTGTGTGTGTGTGTGTGTGTGTGTTAAATATTTCCCCTGCATCCTTGATGTGGATCGACAGTGGAGGCCGAGCTTCATGTTTTAGAGATGCGGTGTGTTAATAAGAGATGAGTGTTTACTGCGGAGCCAAAGTGTCTTTCATGAAAACACACACGCAAACACACAAACATGCACACGCACACTGGGACGTCTCGTCTAACAGCTGCTGCGTTCACTGGCCGGCATGTTTTTATTGCAGTTATTTGTCGTGCTGCGTTCAGCAGACGTGGGGCTTTCGAGCTCTTGACTTGGGGAGGACTGGGACCGATCACTCAGATTGAAACTCACAACACACCACCAAATCTGAATTCATGAATACAATTCAGTGACTTTTGTGTGAGCTCCCCATTATGGGATGGCAGGCTCTTGTTTATCACCTGACCATGAATCTATTTTGAATGAATGCAGCCCTATTCATCAATGGAATGATTTTCCATCAAGAAACGACCACAAAAAACATAAAACTGACCACAAAATGATAGAAAAACCCTTTTCACCATTTTTATTTGATTTGTTTTAAGTTAGAAAATCAGCTTTTCAGTCATCCGCAAAGTACTCTGAACTTCACCAATCTATATGAAAGGTGCTTTACAAATTAAGTTTCATTGATTCTTGTATTTTGTGTTCTCGATTTTGTTTTGAGAAAATCCACATCTCCCACCTTTTGACTTGCCTTTCAATGCAGCAGCAGATAATGTTATTTATTTATGTATAAATATATATTTTATTTATATATATATATATATATATATATATAAATATGTAGCAGCAGATAATGTGGCACTGTCCACTGAAGATTTGTTCAATTCATATTATATATATATATATATATATATATATATATATTGCACACACACACACACACACACACACACACAAACACACACAGACACACTCAGGGGTGAGGCAGTAATGTGGTTGCAGCCTGGTTAGGATCGATTTCCTGCCCGCTTGCTTTAATAAATGTCTTCCCGAGTCATTAAAGGAAGAGAACGCATCAGCTGCATCGATCCCACACAGTTCATTACCCATAATATTCACTATTTAGTCCAAACTGAGGCTCGAGTCGATTACAGCAAGTGGATCACATTCAGGAGAGGGAGAGAGTATCAGTCATCACTGCTGCTACACAACTTTCATGTCTGTTTTGTTTTTTTATTTGTTTTGTATCTTCTTTCAGCTGCAGGTCTTCATCCGGACCCCAGTGATCTGGCATCATTATTTATACTGCTCCAGCTATAATCCATTAATGAGATAATTTTTTGGGTTGCCAGATTAAGGAAAATCATCCTCTAAGCATGATTCATCAGGGAGACAACAAGAAAACACACAAAACCATTTGAAAAGATGCAAAACAAGATTAAAAAAAAAAAAAAAAAGAAGTCCACAGAAATACAGCAGGAAACACGGCCTTGTCAGATCTTGATCTGGGTGTCCTGGTTGGGGGCCCTTTAAATATCTGGGCCCAGGGCCCCTTTGACTCACGATCCGCACCTGGACCTCACTGAAGTTATGACCAGGACGTGAAACTTTTTTCTTTTTTTTTCCATCTGACTGAATGCTACAGACAGAAAAACTAAAAGTGTCTGATTTGTATGTTTCACTCAGTGATGCAACAAAATGAATCAGCGGATAAATGAGGTGAAACTGGAGCCTGTCAACCCCCCGAAGACAAATAAAGGTTGGAGAAAAAAAAAAAATTTTAATTGAAATGCGCCATCTGGGAGCTCCGAGGTTCCAACTCAATCTTGCAGCAGCTGAAGGAATGTGTGTGTGTCGCTGCACTTTCAGAGGGCACGTTGACAGCTTCAGTCTTCATCAGGAGGAAGTTTTGCGCGCGCGTGTGTGTACGCGCGCGCATGTGAGGAGAGAGAGATTAAACGTGTGTGTGAAGTGTAAGTGTGAGAGCAAGTCGTTCAGTGATCCCTAAAAATCTCCCTCATGTAAATTGATAGTTCACCTTCTATGTGTGTGTGTGTGTGTGTGTGTGTGTGTGTGTGTGTGTGTGTGTGTGTGTGGCCTCTGTAAGTTAAGAAGCAGTCTCCATGAACTTTGACCCCTGCCATCAGCTTCAGTCTAACCAGATGCCGCGAAACCCCCCTTTTTTTTGTTCCTTTATATATTTTTCAACCTGATGTCAAGCGCTCCACTGATGCAAATATATACTTTATCATTTTACAATTTCTAATAAATAATAAACAGGAAGCAACCCAAGACTACAAATCACCGTGAATATATTAACAAAACAAAACAAAAAACTCAGCTGATATAAAATAAACCAATAAAATCAAGTACAAAATGCAAAAAGGAAAAACAATATAGATTAAAACCTCAATATATGAACTGCATGAGAAGCATTACATCTTTTATTGATTTAAATCATTAACGCCCTAGGTGAGGCTCTCTTTAGAATATTTTTTGATAGTTAAAATAATTTTATACTTTTATTTGTTCAAATTCAAAGTTTTTCAACTGTTGAATAAACATCATCTGTCAGTTCCTCGTCCCTGTGGAAGATAATGTCATTATATCCTTGTGTGATTAAGAGATTATTTTGATTTGAGACCTTCACTTTACATCTTTTTGCTTTTGTTTTGCATCTTTTTGTGGTCTAATTGTCATTGTTTCATGTCTCCCTCAACGGTTTGAGACCTGAAGATCAAATCAGGAGGGTTAATAGGATGAAGAAATTTGGAGCTGCTGAAGATTTTTCATGATAATGTGGCTTTTTTTTTTTTCTCTTCATTTTCTGGCATTTCAAAGACAAAACAATTGATCCCCCCCAAAAAAGATCTGTAGAATATAAATATTTAACGGTTGCAGCCCGGACATGGGAAACACGGGAAATGGGATAAAAATGATGAGCCATTTTTCTAGTTTCTGTTTGGCCCCGCCCCAACAGGAAATACATCACATCCAGGAAGTCAAGTTTTCAGGTCATTTTTCAGGCCTTTTCAAGAACAGAGGATGAACAGAGAATCAAAAAAAAAAACCAACATGAGGAGACATTTAGCTCAGCTGAAATAGTTTGAATTCAGACCTTCATTCTCTTAAAGACATACCTTTGAAGCGTTTCGTATTCAGAGGAGTTGGAACAGACTATTTCCTGGAGACGATATAAGTTTGGCACCTGAACATCAAGTCAGGATAAAAGGATTAAAAACCCACTCGGAGGATTTAGAGTTGCAGAACAAGGTTCAGGAGCGCTGATCTGCAGGTGGTGCATATTTGTTTGTGTCTGTTTATTTACTTTATTTCTTTTATTTTGGCCTTTGCTTTGTGGTCAGTTTGTGGTTGTTTGGGGTGTTTGTGTGGTCGTTTTGTTTCCCCTTGAAGTCATTTTGTGTCTCATTGTGGCTTTTCATGTCCCCAAGGTTTGTTTTTTGTTTGTTTGTTTGTTTGCTTGCCTGCCTGCCTGCCTGCTTGCTTGGTTTTGCTGCGAGTTGATCATCACACACACAAACACTCCGCCATCCGGCGTCTGCCCTGCATCACTGTTGTTCCTGTAATTGTCGCCTAGCAACAGGTTTGTGCCCTCTGTTATTATGTTTACTGGAAATGTTTGTGGTAAACAAGGAGGAGGAGGAGAGGGAGGCGAGGAAGAGAGCGTTGAAGGAGGGATGGGGAGGACGGAGGAGGTGAAGGAGCGAGGAAACGAGGAGAGTGTGAGCGTGTTAAGAGGTGAGCGTGCGGCAACGTGACCTGCAGCTAAAAATCTATCATTATCCAAAACAAAGTGCTTGGCGGTCGGCCGGCCACGCCCCTCCCTGACTCTCGGGACTCATTGTCCCATAATTCCTCTGACCCCCGGCCGGGGCTAAGTAGCATTTGTCAACCAGTTTGTGATAATTACTGCTTTGAAATGCCAGCGCGCCACGGGGCGAGCCGGACGCCATGCTAGGGCAGCGTGCTAGCATATGCTAATGGCTAAACAACATGATAAGTCCTTCGGGGTGAAGCAGAGGGTGTTGTTCACAATTACTTGCTAGCCGTCAACTGTTAGCTCGCGGCGGCGGCCTACTGTATGACTGGAGAGGTGGTTACATTTAGCCATTTGCTTACAGAGGGTTTTACGAGTCAGTAATTAGCATCTAGCGGTTAGCATTTTACAGACAGTTGGGTTAGGGAAATTTTGGCGTTATGAGAAAATTGGTCCCGAGCAATGACTTTTGGTCTTTTTGTCATTTTGTGTGTTTTTGCATCTGTTTGAAGAAGTCATTACCGAAGAAGGGCCACGGTACTGGAATGTCCTGCTGTTATTACAGACAGTGAACTAACCACAGACACGGACAATGGCTGTACTTTAAATATTACACATATTATTTATTCTGCTTCTGTCAGAATTTTTCCCCCAAAGCAAAGACATCCCTCTAACAGTTTGATTTTAAAAACTGTGCAATGCTATCTTTAAGGAGATGGATGATTTATTGTAAATTGCATAAAACATGAAACGCACACACACACACACACACACACACACACACAAAGTGTTTGTTAACAGGTGATGTGGAGCAGAGATAGAAAACACAGAAACCGCTATCACTACCAGCCGTGCAGGTGTTTATGGCTTCGCTCAGACCGCGGTTGCCGTGGCAACAACAGGGGGATGGATGAGCCTCAACTTGCCAGTGCGTACGCGCCGCGCCACAATGCATCCTGGGTAGACATTAGTGTCGGCTTGTTTGCCATCAGACAGGAGTGAGGAGGAGTCCGTGTGATGTCAGCAACGCTGCAGACAAATGCATGAACATGTGTAACCTCACATATAACTTTGTTTTTTTAAATGGGAAGAAAAGCATCGTCTTTTATAATTCTATATTTAAAGTCTAAATATATTAACACCAGTCAGCGTCGCGCTTCAGACTCCCATCAGAAATAGATAATAGAAATGAACACCACCACTTCCAGTCGACATTTCCGGGACAACATTTATATTTGATTGCTTGTTTTGTGGGACTCTACATGTGTGAAGTTAGCCCGATTAATAGAGGACACAGCAGACACGTTAATGGGGAATTCAGCAGGCTGAAATTCCCCGGATTTTTCCTTTCTTGGTTGTTCTGATTAGTCGATATAGTATAAGTAAAACATCCTGCTTCATCACGTGATTTGGAGACGTTACTAGATCAAGAATTCATGAAGTTTCAGGCCTCATTTTAAGACCTCAGCAGGACTGTGCTGCGATGTGGTTGCTCCAGTTGCTGTATTGTTTTGGGAGTTTGCACGGACGTATCTAAAGCTACTAGATGACTAAACCTACAGAGACTCTTTCCACACAACTGGGAAGAAACAACTGGATTTTCTGAAGGTAAACGAGCCCAGAAACTCCCCGAGAGCAGCCATTCTCATGTGTTACTAGTTGCTGGTTCCGTTTACATGCAGTGAATATGTGCTGAAAAAGAAGCTCGTTTCATCTGACATCCTGGCTGAGAGTGTGTACGTGGAGGACTGCCGAGCAACAGAGTTCCAAGATGAAGCTCACTTCAAGTGAAGCTTGTTTATTTACTGCTCGGCGACCGATTTGAAACATGTTTAAAAGAAATCTGTCACGTAACCAGAACAGATCGGGCAACTTTCCATAAGCTCAAAAATCGCAATTTTATGTGGATTTCTTTTGTTGCGGTGATTTTTTTTTTTGAAACATTACGAACATCTTCCGAGACATTTCGTCAGACAGTTTTGTCGTCGTTTTGTGTCTCTGTTGTCATATTGAGCCTTTCGATGTTTGTTTTGCATTTGAAAAGTCGTTTTAAGTCTCTGCGGTTGTTCTTTTGAGGCTTATTTCACTGTCGTTGTGCAGGCGAAGCTCACAGTTGACAAACTGTAGCTAAACTTCAGGGTTTCTGAAGCTTCCTGCCGCAGGACATCCACACTGCTCACAGATAATACTGAAAACCTCAGAACAATACATCAAGTTTGGCCCACTCCTGACTCCCTGGACCCGCGTACCCGAGCCCGTTCGGTAACCCGTCTCACACTCGTCTGATCCGGTCGGCGATGTGATGTGTCACCTGGCCCGTCCTGACATCCTGCAGCGTCACAACATCACAACAATCGCGACGCGAGTCCTCTGTCCGGTGGCACGTGTGTGCGTTCGGACCTGCCCCGGTGAAGCTCATCACACGATGCACGTCGCAGCAAAAAAGAAACACACACACACGCACGCACTCTTGTTTGTTGTGCGCCATGAGTCACTGTGTGTGTGTCCCCTCCATATTTGTTTGATGCGGCTCCATATTTGTCCGTGTGCAGGCGTGTGTATGTGTGTGTTCATCTTTTTATGTATCTGTGTGTGTGTGTGTGAATGTGAATGTGAGTCATTGAAGTGGGAGTGCATGTTTTTATGTCTATCAGAGTGTGTGTGTGTGTGTGAGTGGGTGCGTGCGTGCGTGTGTGTGCGCGCGCGGGAAGTGTGAATTGAACAGAGCTGTGACCAGATGGGCTCTGTAGATCAGGTTACCTGTTTATAGAGCAGCATCTGTCCACCCTGTCAATCAAATGGAGAGGTGTGGGGGGGAGGGAGCAGCGCGCGAGAGAGAGAGAGAGAAATGGGTGAGAGACAATTAAAGAATGAGTCAGAAAAGGAGGTCAAACGGTGAGTTTAACCTTATATTTTAAGATTCTGCTGCAGTTTTTTGAGGCTAAACGCTTCAAATAGTGAGATGCTGAATCGGACATTGATCAATCGGTTGTTTCTCTGCGTTCAATAAAGTATGTAAAGTTGCTGCAGGGCTTTCAGAGGACAACTTCTCTTGGGGTAAAGAAAAAGGGAAATGCAGAAGTGAATTTGTGGCTTCAGGCTCCTGCCAGCGTTTAACCTGTCGAATGCTCCTTCAATGAAAGAACTTTTCTTTTTTTTTTCTCTTTTTTTTTTTTTTAAATACATTTCTATGAGATCAGGGCTGAATGTGTACTTTTCATGTTCCTTGTAGAAATACACAGTCCCTTGTAATTTCCCTGGTGATTCACCAGATGTATAATTTTTGTAAATAATGCAGCGTTAAAGTCCCTCTCTGAAAAACTCCTTTCTGTTTATCTAAATCACATATTTAGGAGTTTTTTTGCGAGACAAATTCCCCCAAAAGCTTAGAAGGGCCTTGATTCAGTATATGCAGATCTAAGAATATTGAAATAGTGCCTGCTGCAAGCTCCGCCCACCTCTCCACAGGCTCACCCGCAGCTCAGTGACGTAGAGGTCCATCCCTGATGTCGAAGGGATTGGATCCTGTGTGAAGTACGTCCATTGGACCATTTATCCACTGTGAGGTTTTACGTTCTGAGACTGACAAAGTGGTCTGAGTGAATAAAAAATATAATAACAACTTTATTTTTGAACAGGATTAAGTGCTGTGAGACTTGGTTTCCCAGCTCGTTCGATTCAAACTTCTTTTTTGTTGTCTTCCATGTGTTAAAAGTTTCAGTGGAGCCTGCTATATTTTTTTCCGGTGTTATATCTTTCCTCTTGTCCTCTATTTAAATTCTTGATTTTGTCCCGTATTTTCCAACTAGTTTCCAGGAAAAGTTTCCTTATATCCTGAAAACGATCTGCTATTTGGCTGTAAATTTCAGGATGCTTATTATTATTATTATTATTATTATTATTATTATTGTTGTGGTTGTAGGTTTCTGTCCCTCCTTTTTATCCCTCCCTTCATCTTCTTCACCATCTTCTTTCTCCTTCCCTTCATCCTGCTGCTCTTTTTCTTCCTCCTCGTCCTCTGCCTCTAATTTGTCCTCCTCGTCCTCCTTTTTGTTCTAATCTTTTTCCTCCTCCATAATCTTCTTCCCTCCTTACCCTTTTTCTTCTTAGTTCCTCTCCTTCTTCCTTTTTCCCTCCTCCTCTTTGCCTCATCTTCTTCCTGCTTCACCTTTTTCTCCTTTTTCCTCTTCATCTCATCCACCTTCTTTTCCTGTCTCTTCTCCCTCTTTACCTCCATCCCTCCTCTTGTCATCTTCCTCTTCCGGTGTCTTCTTTTTTTTCTCTTTACCTCCACCTCATCTTTTCCTCCTCTTCCTCCTCTTCACTGGCTCGCTGCCCATTTTCTTGTCTTTTCCTCTTCCTTCTGTTCTTCCTCCGTTTTGTGTTCTTCCTCTCTTGTTCCCTCTGTTTCTATTCCTGTTAGTGTCTTCATCGACCTCTCCTCCTTTTCCGTCCCCTGCTCATCATCGGTATCCACCTTCTTTTTATTCCTCCTCCTCTTCCTCCTCCTCCTCCTCCCCTTCTTCCTCTCTTCCTGCCTTTTGTTTGCAGGAAGTCTCTTTACATTCAGAGAAATATCACTTCTCCAGAAATCAATGCAAATATTTTCATCTTCTCTCTTTACATCTGTCTTTCCCTCCTTTTTTCTTCCCTCTCTTTATTTTCTGTTTTTTTTTTCCTCATGTATATGTTTCTCCAAATAAACGTGAATTCCCACTAAGAAATCAATGCAAATGCTGCCATCGATTTCCGCTCTCATTTCTCTCGTATTTTCTCTCCCCGTCGGGCAAATGTCTTTTTTTTTTTTTTTCCGCTCTGAAATCAATACAAATATTTTCTTCTTTTGTCTTTTTGTCTTCCCCCCCGCCCTCCTCACCGCCTTCCCTCTCTTGTTTTGTCTTCATCTCTTTCCTCCAAATTTTGGACGACATGCTATAGTATGACTTTTTGACTTTTTCATTTGATCATATTTCGGACGACATACTATAGTATGACTTTTTTACATATTTTGGACGACATGCTATAGTATGACTTTTTTTTACATATTTTGGACGACATGCTATAGTATGACTTTTTCATCATATTTTAGACGACATGCTATAGTATGACTTTTTCATAATATTTTAGACGACATGCTATAGTATGACTTTTTCATCATATTTGGGACGACACATTATAGTATGACTTTTTCATCATATTTGGGACAACACGCTACAGTATGACTTTTTCATCATATTTTGGACGACATGCTATAGTATGACTTTTTGATCATATTTTGGACGACATGCTATAGTATGACTTTTTGATCATATTTTGGACGACATGCTATAGTATGACTTTTTGATCATATTTTGGACGACATGCTATAGTATGACTTTTTCATCATATTTTGGACGACATGCTATAGTATGACTTTTTGATCATATTTTGGACGACATGCTATAGTATGACTTTTTTTATCATATTTTGGACGACATGCTATAGTATGACTTTTTCATCATATTTTGGACGACATGCTATAGTATGACTTTTTGATCATATTTTGGACGACATGCTATAGTATGACTTTTTCATCATATTTTGGACGACATGCTATAGTATGACTTTTTGATCATATTTTGGACGACATGCTATAGTATGACTTTTTCATCATATTTTGGACGACATGCTATAGTATGACTTTTTGATCATATTTTGGACGACATGCTATAGTATGACTTTTTTTAACATATTTTGGACGACATGCTATAGTATGACTTTTTCATCATATTTTGGACGACATGCTATAGTATGACTTTTTCATCATATTTTGGACGACATGCTATAGTATGACTTTTTCATCATATTTTGGACGACATGCTATAGTATGACTTTTTTTTACATATTTTGGACGACATGCTATAGTATGACTTTTTCATCATATTTTGGACGACATGCTATAGTATGACTTTTTCATCATATTTTGGACGACATGCTATAGTATGACTTTTTCATCATATTTTGGACGACATGCTATAGTATGACTTTTTCATCATATTTTGGACGACATGCTATAGTATGACTTTTTGTTCATATTTTGGACGACATGCTATAGTATGACTTTTTGTTCATATTTAGGACGACACGGTATAGTATGACTTTTTCATCATATGTTAGACGACATGCTATAAATATGACTTCCGTTTAAATTATTTCAGGCAACACAACAGTGCAGTTGTCAGCGTTGTCGTCTTACAGTCTAAAGGTCCGTGGTTCGATCCCCGCCTGGGACTTTCTATGTGGAATTTGCATGTTCCTGCATAGGTAATAAGTAAATTAAAATATGTCATCCATAATATGGATGACTATCTTATGCATGTTATCATGCATATAGTCCATGATGTAAAACAAACATCATGTAGTCGTAATTGTGACAAAGTCACACTCCAAGCAAGAACATGCAATCCTCCACAGACAGAGTTCCAAGCCCCTGATCGAACCCAGTACTTCCTGACTGTGAGATGACAACGCTAGCAACTGCAAAGTTGTGCTGCCTCTATTGCATTTTCGTCTGACTTATATTACTTATATGACTTTTAAACATTTTTTTTGAAGAAAGCACAGTGGTGAAGTGGTTAGTGTTGTTACCTCCCAGTCAGAAGGTTCCAGGTTCAATTCTTGCCCTTGACATGGATTTTCAGCCAGGATGTTAATATCATCCTTTCCCCGGCGAGTCTTGAACCAGGAACCTTCTGAATGGGAGGCAACAGCACCAACCACTGCACCATCCATTGCTCTTCCTTAACATGTTTAAAAGTTATATTAGTCATATAAGTCAGACACGCATGCAATTGATTTATCAAAAATGTTGAAGTTCCTAGCCAGTGTTGTCATCTCACAATCAGGAGCTCCTGGGTTCGATATGGGGTCTGGAACTTAGTGTGGAGGATTGCATGTTCTTGCTTGAATGTAATGTTTTACATTATGGACAACATGCATAAGTTAGTCATCCTTATTATGGACAACAAACTTTACTTTCTGGTCATTGGTTTTGCAGGAATAAGGAATTCATGTTGAAAGGTATAGACGGGAATCGAACCCGGTACCTTCCAACTGAGAGACAACAACTCTGACAGCTGCACCACTGTGTTAGCTTCCATAACTTGAACGGAAGTCGTACTTATAGCATGTCGTCAGAAATTTGAAGGAAGTATATCATGCTATAGTATGACTTTTTGATCATAATTCGGACGACATGCTATAGTATGACTTTTTGATCATATTTCGGACGACATGCTATAGTATGACTTTTTGATCATATTTTGGACGACATGCTATAGTATGACTTTTTTTTACATATTTTGGACGACATGCTATAGTATGACTTTTTCATCATATTTTGGACGACATGCTATAGTATGACTTTTTTTTGGAGGATGCGGGCATCGATCCCGCTACTTCTCGCATGCGAAGCAAGCGCTCTACCATTTGAGCTAATCCCCCATGAAAACAGCTGTAATGGTAAGTTTGAAATGTTTGTCTTCTGGACAAAACACTGGACGACATGATATAGCATGACTTTTATATAATTTTGGACGAAATGCTTCAATAACAGTTTTTCATGTAATAGTAACCACTTGCTATAATATTTCTTTATTCAATTGTCAACAACGAGCTAAATGTGAATTTTTGATGAGACACTGTACAGTCTCCTACTTGACTAAATTGGAGGATGCGGGCATCGATCCCGCTGCCTCTCGCATGCTAAGCAAGCACTCTACCATTTGAGCTAATCCCCCATGAGAAAATCTGAAATGGTAAGCGTGAAAAATTGATCTTCTGGTTAATAGAATAGACGACCTGATATAGTATGACTTTATTAAGCACTTGTGGATGACATGCTATCATGTGAGGTTTTTAAGGACTTTTGGACGACATGCTATAGTATGACTTTTTTATGCAATTTTGGATGACATGCTATAGTATGACTTTTTTATACAATTTTGGATGACATGCTATAGTATGACTTTTTTATACAATTTTGGATGACATACTATAGTATTACTTTTTTATATAATTTTGGATGACATGCTATAGTATGACTTTTTTAATGCAAATAGTATGAACGTCAAAAAAGAGCTTCAAAACATTTGCAAAATACCACAAAAAAACCATTCATTCTGTGTAGAAGTCTACTAGTCATCTCATGATACGTGAAAGAAGTGCAGTTAGTTTGTGCTTTGGCTTCTGGTTAATGCCAATGTCAGATTTTGCTTTCACTCAGAGACACCAAAGCATCAGATTTCTCAAACCGTAGCGTTGATAACGCAATTTAATTGCACAGAAAAAGATTTATTGCTTCACCAACGCATGTCGTCCAAAAATGCATAAAAAAGGAAAAAAATTACAACATACTGTACTATGACTTTTTTTTAAGTAATTGTGGACAACATGATATAGTATGAATCCTTCATGTATTTTTGAACGACGTGACTTTTGGTCAACATACTATTTTGATTCCTCATTTAGGAAAAAAAAAATCTTTGGAGGATGCGGGCATCGATCCCGCTACCTCTCGCATGCTAAGCGAGCGCTCTACCATTTGAGCTAATCCCCCGTGATGGCCATCATCAGTTCATATTCAACTAAGTAAATTCTGCTTTCACGTGTGTCAACGCGGTTGATGCCGAACGTGAAAACAGTACTTTTACAATATATTGTCGAGCATCTTACCTTTTCTCAGGTTGGCGTGATTGCGTCTTGTAAAACAAAACAAATCAAAGTAAAATAGAAACGGAATAAACTGGAAAAAGTAATAAACAAAAAGTATGTGGAGGATGCGGGCATCGATCCCGCTACCTCTCGCATGCTAAGCGAGCGCTCTACCATCTGAGCTAATCCCCCCGCAATGGTCGACGTCGTGACGTCACTTCACATAGCCTCATTTCCGGAAAACAGTGCGCATGGTTTTCTCGTCTTAACGTTGATTTTATTAAAAGTACGTGGTAGAAAATTCACGAAAAGAAACATGATGTAGTAAGAGGAGTATACGTCCTACAATTTAAAATTAATTCATGGAGTTGAAAAGCAGGAGAAAGATTTAAACAGCCGAGATGATCGCCATCAATCCCGCTAAATGATGAACTCGAGTCTTTAAAACAACAGTTCACGAAGCGATGATTTTAAATTACTTTTCTTTTTCCCCATTAAACCCTTTAATCACAGTGCAAATATGCACACCACAATTATTTTATCCATTTAAAAATTTAACAAAGCTGTAATATTCTTTTTTAACCCAACAAAAGCTAAATTATGACTTCTTTTTATTATTATTATTTCCTATTATTATGACTATTTAAATTGTCTAAATTGTCCGGCTACCTGTCCTCTAACAGGGCATTCAATAACTCGCCGGAAGCATTTTTTTTAAAAAAATTTTTTTACTTATTTAAAAGCGGAAAAGAAGCTGTAGTTGTAAAATTAGGTAAACGTACTTTAATTTAACACCGGAACAAACGGCTTGTTCTCCCCAGACGAGCTCTGGGCGGAGACGACGCGCTTTCGGCGGCGTTTTGTCGAAATTAAAAACCGAAAAGAAATCGCCCTCCTTCGAGCCGGATTTGAACCAGCGACCTAAGGATGTCTTCGGATGAAACTCTACAGTCCTCCGCTCTACCAACTGAGCTATCGAAGGGGCTGAGGGTCACTATGGGGCAAAGTATGGCTTCAATCCACGTAGACTCACCGTAGCTCGGTCGGCCTTTGGGGCAACTTGGTTTTAGGGTTTTTATTAAATTATTTTTGACCAAACTGTTTCAAAACTTCGAAATAGGAGTTCGGTATAATTTCTGCGTGAAGTTACATCCTGTTCGTTTACATTTAGGTCGTAAACCAACGGAGGTTATTGGTGGGAGAGGGGGGGTCTCGAACCAGCGCCCCATTAAACCTGGTCACTTTCAAGGCTTTTCACGAATCTTCATAAATTGAATAGATCATGCAAATATAGTTTGAGATCCGTGCAAATTAATGGTGCAAATTTCCTTTTAAAGTTAATGAAGTTAGTGAACACCTGTCGGGGTCTCAGTTTGTAATCCAGCTCTTGTGTTGTAATTTATATTTGTTTAAATTTTTCGTGATGCACATTTCAACGACCACATCGCGGTAAACCAGGTTTCTAATAACATAAATCTTCTTTAATAAAATGTTACAGGCATCTATTTATCAATCATAATGAACAAAGCATGAAAATAAAGATGCAAAAATCACATCATTCAGAGTTCAAAAATGTTCATTTTCAGATAAAAAGTTATTTGTTTTAGTTACACAAAAAAGAAAAGTCAACCTTGTGGAAATAAAAATTAGAAATTAAAAAAAACAGCACAACGGTTGACATCTTTATTATAAATCATTTACATTACAAAGTAAGACATTAGTCATCCAAACATACGTTGAATCAGCTGGTCTGAAATGTTGCCCAGAGAATAAAGGTTTTGAGAAGCGGCTCGTTTGATCCACAGACACACACATCGACGACCTCGTCGACTTTCAAGTACGAATACATGACCGAAGTGCTTCTCCTCAGCCCGGGACGTCGACTTCCTGATGGCACAGTGAAGCAAAAAAAAAAAAAAAAAAGAAGAAGAAACGGGACAGAAAACGAAGCAGCGAAGACGAAGACGAGGACGAAGAAACAAGCAGGTACGTTTATTCTATTGACTGACGAGACTAAAAAAAAAAACTCAGGAAGAGCCAATCCACCTGCAGATGTGACTCCTCCCCCCACATAATGTACTTTTGGTACCGACCTGTCGTCATGGCGACGAAGCCTAAGAGGCAAAGTATCCCTCGAGAGATTAACCGATGAGGTCTTCAGGAGGCTTGGAAAAGGTTTTATTTTTTGTGTGTCTTTTCCCCTCTTCCCTCCACCAGAGTTCGCATAGAGCACTTTTAATACAAAAAAAAAAAAAAAAAATCATCTTTAAATAAAAATGAGTTTATAAATTCTCTACAAACCTACATTTTCCTATAAATTACATAATCGTTTTTTTATGATTTATTTATTTTTTAAACCGCAGAGGTTAAAGCAACAGCTGAAGTAGAAAACTCGGGAGAGAAAAAGATACGAGCTCCTCGTCCAGCAGCGACAAAAAGATCGGTAGAAAAAAAAAAAAAAAAAAAATCTATACAACAGCAAACTGATTGATAAAATTTCAGGTCCTTTGAGTGAGAGTTTGCTTATTCTTTCCGTCCGACCCCCTGCGGTGTCCGATGGCGGCGACGCACTGAAAAGGCAGCCTCACACTGGGTCAGAGTGTGTGTGTGTGTGTACACAGTATACAACTTTTTGCATTGTGTGTGTGTGTGTGTGTGTGTGTGTGTGTGTGTGTGTGTGTGTGTGTGTGTGTGTGTGTGTGAATTAAGTCAGCCATCTGCCGCCGTTATCCCGCTCGAGTCAGCAGCTCCTGAGCCCACGTCTTGATGGCCGAGGTCGTGTGCTGCAGCAGCTGCCACGTGGAGTTGGTGAAGGAGGCGGCGTGGCTCTGCAGACACGACACCGACACCTCGCCGCTGCAACGCAAACAAACAAAAACAAAAACAAATCAGTCCGCGCTCGCTTTCAGATGGCATTTACACATTTAAAACAAAAAAAAAAAGTTTTTTTTTTTTCTCTCCTAACTGTTTTTCTACGCTGCTAAATTTCCCACTGTGGGATTAATGACGTCTAAACAGAAGAAATGTCGGCGGCTGCTTGACGATCTACTGACTTGCAGGAGTCCTGCAGGTTGGTCCACGCTCGGCGCAGCAGGTCGGACGTGTACGCCAACGCCGGCAGGACGTAGTTCTGGTGGAGGAAGATGAGGAGCTCCTTCAGATACGCCAACAGCTGGAAGACGCTGTCGGGAGTGTTGGTGTTCACCTGGACGGAGACGAGACATCGGAAAGTCGTTTTTTTGTTTTTTTTAAACGTCTTAAAAGAAGTCGCGGCGCAAAAGAGCCCGAGTCGTCGTTTCGGGCTGCGGGCGATTTGTTCCCCGAATCAGATCTCCGGGACGGACCGACGGACGGACCCGCCTAACTGGCGTGGGTTGCTATGGTGACGACGTGCACGGCGGCGCTGCTTTCCGACGCCACAATTTATTTCTGCCTCCGTTCACAAACTGTTGTGAGGCAAGAAATTCGATGCGAGCCACCTCCGATTGGATTTTTTTTTTTTACTTTTTCATTCAGTTTTTATAAAAAAAAAAAAACAAAGGAAAAAATAAAAAGAGGCCGCTCTGCGTTTTAAGCATCTTCGCCTCCACAGAGCTCCGACTTAAGTTGACACCGACGAGACGGCGGGACGCTGCGGTGTGAACCGTCCTCACCCATTCTACGACCAGCGGCGTCGTCTCTTTGACCCACAGGAGGAACTTGGCGGTGTTTTCGGAGATGAAGGCGACCGCCGCTTTGGCCTTTTCCAACCCTCGTTCCACCAGAGGTCTCGAAACACGAACGCACTCCGAGTAGTAGTACGGCGTGTTCGTCTCCAGCCAGCTGCACAGGAAGCACAAACAAACAAACAAACACCAGGTGAACGCTTCGTTTGCCACCGAGAGGAATTCAACACGACAACGTTAGAAATCATCGTTTCCTTTAAATTTGAGTTTATCTGAATAAATTTAAAAAAAAAAGAATTTAACGAGCAGTGAAGTTATTTTCAAATGTATTTAAAAAATGTTTGTACGATCTGCTGTTTACATTTATCGGTGTAAAAGCTCATCACGTTCAGCGTTTGGTGACATTGAATGTTTACCGAAGTCATAATGAACAGTAATGTTGTAAACGATTACGTCATATCCAAACATATTTTCTAATTTTTTTTTTTAGTCCACTACAAAACCTATTTCTACCGCAGCGTCAACAAAAACTGAACATGCTTCATAAGTCATTCATATTTTAGTTCGATTTGTTTGCCTTTTTACCAATTGGTCGTAGTACTGTCCAATCAATCAATCAATAAATCAATAAATAATAAACCGAACACGCGGCGAAGCCGAGCTCGTACCTGAAGCCCTGCTTCGAGTACACTGTGATTTTGCTCCACGCCTGCTGAGAGACGACCGTGACCCCCGAGGTGTGCAGATACCTGGCTGTGGTGGACTCTGAAGAAGAAACAACAACAACAACAACAACAGTTACAGCAACAAATAACAACAATAAATGTGACGACTGCGCGAGTTGTCGACGAGCGCCGCCCGGTCGGACCTGCGACGGAGCCGTGAGTTCTGACGTCGTGGGCGATGAAGCCGGCGGCGAACACGAGCAGAACCATGAGCAGTTTGGACCAGGGGAAGCCGTGACCTCGCATCTTCACCTGCAGGTTCTGGAGACGCAAACAAAACTCTTTTCAAATAAAAACTTTTTTTTTTTTTTTTTAAAAAAAATGACAATTTTCAAGTATAATTTTGTTTCTAATCAAACCGGACTTTTGAGTGTTTTTGTTTTTCCCCCGGTGACTCGGTCTCACCTGACAGAGGCTGTTACAGTCCTGCAGCTCTTGAGATTCAACGGCGTCTTTCATCTCTTCGTTGGTGACTCGGAACGACTGGATCGTTTCCTCCAGGTTCTTACGCAGCTAAAGAAGAAAAGAGAAATGACATTTGAACTCTCCTGCTGCATCAAATGCGATTTTGCTCGATTAATAAAAGCAGCTTCTTTATTAAAGACTTCTTGACGCTCTCCAGGGAGGCGAGTTCGGTTTCTGAATGTCGTACCTTCGGTGGAAGGATGTTCCAGGACTTCAGCAAGTGGTTTAAAAGCAGACTGGAGACAAAGAGAGAGCAGAAAACAATTTATTCAACTTACGCGAGAATATAACTTGGGTGTTGTTGTTTTTTTGTTTTTTTTTATGAACATCTGCCTCTCCTCAATTAATCCCGGTGAGGTTTCACAGGTTGTCATTAATCTAATACATCAGGGAACTAAAAGAATATATATATATATACATATATATAAAAAGGGGTGGCTTAATAGGACGAAGTGTTTAAGAAGATAAGAGCTTTTCATTTGGAACGGATACAGGAACTCCGCTCGCTGTTGAAGGTGCGACTCACCTGGACTGGGGCAGGTGTTTGGTGTAGAGCTGCCGCCACACTCCCAGACTCTGGACGTCAACACACAAACACTCCGTCATGCTGCCGAGCAGCTGAGAGAAACGCGAGAGACAAAGGGGGGGAAAAAAACAAAAAACAAACACTCAACTCGTCATGTTTTCACTACATTTCCCGGAGTAATAATTTACCAGAAAAGGGCTTTTTGAAAATCAACTAACAAACCGATTATCGAGATAACGGAAGCAGGTTAAGACCACGTCCGACAGTAACATACGTTGTCAAATATTGATGAAAAACAGAGTCAAACAGAAGGACGATGTTTTCTGTTGTTATTTGTTATACAACGCTGGAGGGAAGCTGCCGTTTAGTCGCTCGAAACGTCGTTAAGTGTTCGAGAGAGTTGTTGTTGTTTTTCCTCCTTCAAGCTCAGTCAGCTGTCGATATGTTATCTGAACGGTTTATGACTCTGATAAGGAGACTATTAGGGAGGGCCTGTATGACAGGGCGTGTGTGTGTGGCCTCACCTCTCTCTTCATGTCGTCCGGACAGTGCGGCGTGGCTCTGGATAGAAAAGACGGCAGGTAGGTGTGCAACGTGCTCTCGGGTTTGGCTCCGAACGCCAGCGCCTTCAGTCGAGGATATAAACGCCTCAGCTGCTCCTGCAGACTGAAAAGCAAACGAAAGGGAAAACGACGGGTTCGTGATCACGGGGAGGACGAAAGTCAGCCGTCCCGAGTCATTCGCGGTCGAGTATAACCTCTGGAGGTTAACCATCTGTTATTTACAGACAATTTACAAAAAAAAAAAAAAAAAAGACAATCGATGTGACGAGTCATTCATTTACCCCGTTGACAGGGCGTTCTTCGGCATGAAGGCAAAATCCAGCAGAGGGAAAAACTCTTTAGGACCCATGATGCCGAATCCCTTTGTCAGGTTTGCATGAAGTCTGGTAAAAAAAAAAAAAAAAAAAAAGAAGAAGAAGAAGTTTAAGAAGAAATTATTCAGTTTTCCTCTTAAAATATCAAAATACTCCTAAGAGCCACGCAGTTAAAACTTTGTATCGTCGTCTTCTAAAAACGTGTGGACCGTTTTCAAAACCAATGCAAATAATGCAAAATGGAAAAGAGCCGGGATTTTGTAGGATTGAGCAAGTAAAGAAAATCAGTTTTTTTTTTCCTGCCGTGTGTAATATTACAAATAATAACGCAAAACAACAAATACGCCACGTATTCGTCGGCGTGACTCACAGCAGAAGTCTCTCCAGGTAGGCGATGGCGTACGAGGACAAGGACTTCACTCCCAGCACAGGAAGCATGATACCCAACCACACTGAAACACACAAACGAGCTCTTAAAAACGGTTTCTTCTGGTATTAAATGTGTCAACAAAAAAAAAAAAAAAAAAAAAAAAAGGGCCGGTTCAGCAGAAAACATTTCTTGCATCTTAAAATGATTTAAGTAACAAAAATAGGTAACGTGATGAAAAACTAAAAAAAAAAAAAAAAAAAAAGGTGCATTAATAATAAACAAACTGCGCGAGTGCTGTCAAAACTCATCTTAATGTTGCACTGTTGCTTCAGTGACCTCCGACCCCCCCTCGCCCCCCCCCTCCAGAAAAAAACATGTCTTTGTTGGGAAAGTGGGAGAGAGGGCAGACGGACCGGGACGTCCGACAGAGCAGACGGACCGGGACGTCCGACAGAGCAGACGGAGGTCTACGTGCGTTGGATTATGAGGTTCTGTAGATGTGCAGGTGACGCAGGTGTAAAGATTGTTCGTTACCTCTCAGTCCCTGACTCAGGTCATAAAACCCGGCCTGGCCCAGAGCCCACATGATGGTCAGACACTTGGCGGGACGATTCTGAACCGACCGCAACAACTCCAAATACTGAGAGAGGAGAGGAGAGGAGAGGAGAGGAGAGGAGAGGAGAGGAGAGGAGAGGAGAGGAGAGGAGAGGAGAGGAGAGGAGAGGAGAGGAGAGGAGAGGAGAGGAGAGGAGAGGAGAGGAGAGGAGAGGCGAGACGGGGTTGTTACGACACGGCGTTGCGAGATTATTGCACAAACAGCAGCTGGATGTTGCACATCTGGACTGAAAGAGCCAGTTTGGGAGGGGGGGGGGGATTTAAGAAAAGAAAAACGACTTGAGTTTTTAAAAGAGGGACATTCAGAGCAGGAACGAGGTGGGGAGCAGGAGGACCGAAGGACAGACGCAGACAGACAGACACACACACACACACACACACACACACACACACACACACACACACACACACACACACACACACACACTCACTCACTCACCTCTGGCAGGTTTTGAGTGGCTATTCTGGGTTTGTCCTGTAGGATCGCCTGTATACAAACTCTGTAGCCGTGGAGAGGTTCTCCTGGAAACGAGAGGAAACAGCTGTTGTTGGTGTCGTTTTATTTTTTATTTATTAAAAAACTATATATATATATATATATATATATAAAAAAGAGGCAAATAAAACCAAAGTAAGATATTGATTGATTCATTTTAAATTCATCTTTATTTTAAGTGTAAAATCCCAGAACAGTTTTCAACCCTTAAATAACAAACAGTAAGGAAACAAAAAAAAGACGAAGAGCTTCAACACTAAACAACAAACAAAACAAAAAGAAAAAGTTTTGTATTCATACATATTTAATTAAGAGGAGCCTGACAGCTGAAGACTCTGATGATGACGTTAGCCATGTTTTTACAATGAGCGTGCTTCAAGTCAGTTTTTGTGTTTTTCTTTCATCTCGCTACTCGATGTTGTTTAATAAAATCAAATCTGACTTTTAGTTGTTGTTGTTGTTGTTGATATATCCACATGCAAATCCCAAATAAAGACAACTTGAACCAATGCAGACGTAAAGCTCGACGACTTCTCAGCCATTTTGCTAATTTTTTTCCATTTAAAGTGCAGAAACCGACAGTAGAAGGACAGAAGAACCAAACCCAAGGGACGGATGTCTTTCCCGTCCGGTCCCGGTTTACCTGGCTGCCTGTCCAGCTCCCTGAGCATCGTGTAAACGCAGTGGTCCAAGAAATCCGGCAGGATGTTGCTGCAGCGTCCGATCAGGCCCTTGATGACGCCCCTCAGCTCTTTCCCCGTAAGGCAGTATGGGTAATCTGGGACGAAAGACAAAAGAGCGGGTGGACGTTGAGTCGCGCGTCCTAAAAACGTCTTTTTTTTTTTTTTTTTTTTTTGGGGGGGGGGGGCAATTTCAGAATAAAAGCGCGACGGACCGTGAGCGTAGCTGCTGAGCGTGGGCTCGTTCTCCGGGGCGGTCAGATTGAGGTTGAGGTATCCCGCCAGGTCCTTGACCCAGACCGAAGGGGTTTCTGGGAACAGGGTCTGACTGCGAGCCAACTGCTGCTTCAGGTCCACGACGTCCAGCTAAAGATAGAAACGGGGGCGTCGGCGGAAACATCCGGAAAACAAAACATCCATTAAGCAGAAAGGCGGAGACGCGTCTCACTCGGCATGTGACGGGGACGTTACAACGCGTCTTTGTTTCCGGGTGTTTTGCATGAAGATATTAATGGATTTTTTTTTTTTTTTTTTTTTTTTTTTAAAGCCTGGTAAATTTAATTGAATTGCTGATAGAATCTTTTCTCAATATATATTGTGATTTAATTCAGTTTTTAAATCTAATTTAACGTCGTTTAGAAACAAACAAGCAGATTTAGTGCAAAAAAAAATACATATATATTCTTTAATCTTTCAAAAATGGTTTGTCTTCTCTTTCCATTACAAAGAAATAACAACGTTGAGCTTTAATCCGCCGCACCAACCGTGAGATTGTGAAGAAACAGAGAAGTTACTCACAGCTTTGAAGGCTTCCTCGAGGGTCTTGTGAGTCGCAGGTCCGACCGCGTTGCTGGACGGCGGCTTCTTGGACGCTTTGCTGGCCGACGGCTTCTTGCTCTGCGACTCGGCCGGCGGAGGAACCTGCTCCTTGTTCTGTTTCTTCCCCATCTTCTCGAAGCCGTCGTACAGCGTCTCCGACATCTTCAGCGGCGCTGAGGGACGGAAAAAAAATGGAAAATAAATAAAAAACGAGGGTCAGAGAGTTGTGGAGATGAACTGAAACTTCTTCAGGGACACGTTGCTTCTCTGTGCTGCCCTGAAAAATCGAGTTACTCCAAGAAACCCGAGGTATTTCCCTCCCGGGTTGCCCGCCCGCCCACCTCCCCGCCCCTTACATCCAGCGCCTCCCTCCCTCCCTCCCTCCCTCCCTTGGTGGCTTACGTAACAGGCTGTTGTTTTCCAAAGCGATATTCATGCGACACTCATTAGGGTTCACAAAGGAATAAACACCGGCCGCATTCCAAATATTCCCACTCGTTAAAACCCTCTTGTCATATTTAGAGCTCAAACCAGTTAAAAGTCCATTACAAATGCTTTTATTTTGAAGTCCCCAATGTCAGATATTTTCCGGGCTGTAATTGTTTTTAATATAAAATGTTACAACAATCATTTTCCGTCACTATTTAAAAAGATGTTTTTTGGATATTTCCCTTACTTCAGTCACGTGTCCTAAAATGTCCATATTTTGGGCATTTCAAAATAAAAGTCGGCCTGACCTAATGGCGGCCCAACCTACAGGGCTGTAATTTTTTTTTGATATAAAACGTTACAGCAATCATTTTCTTCACTATATAAAAAGATAATTTTCGGATATTTCCTGTAACTCGTACTTTTTTAAATCTTTTTTATTCCTAAAATGTAAAAGCCTCTGAAAGGGGAAAAAAAACCAGAGATACAATATAAAGATGGATGACGTGACAACTAACTAGAAGTGAAAGCAGAATACCGTGGGTTTCTTATGCCGGTGACATCATATTATAAGCGGGGTGTACGTAACGGGGAGGGCGGGTATGCAGACCTGGGATCCATCTCGGCCCTTCGTACCAAACACTAAACAATTTGATCTAGAGAAAGCGCGCAGCGAGCGATCCGCGACGGTTCAGGAAAGTCCAGATGTGCTGGCTGGACTTCGTAAAGTTTAGGATGTGGTCTCGTGAGATAAACAACGGCCCGTTTGCGCAATGTTTTGTCTTCAATTTCTTTTTGGAAGCGTTTCCTTACGTCGGCCATCTTTACAGGCAGGAGAAGAAAAACGGCTCGTAAATGTAGTCTACTTTAAAAAATTTAAAAAAAAAAAACTAAAAAAAACTGTATGCAAACATTCTTCCAACAGGAGAAACCAGTGTCTTTGATGGGGACTATTTTTATTTTAACTCCAGTCAGCATTTACAAGAGGAGGACAGCAAATGTGGGATTAAGCGCGAGACATTATGGGACATTATTCTGGTTTAAAGCCCCGCCCACAAACTGGAGCAGTTGTCTACATGGAACCTCGATCTATCTATATCTGGGCCGTGTGTGTGTGTGTGTGTGTGTGTGTGTGTGTGTGTGTGTGTGTGTGTGTGTGTGTGTGTGTGTGTGTAAACCCCGAGGGGCTGTGACGTAAACATGAGGTTCATTTCACACTTTTAACTTCTCCATCTGGACTTAATACAAAATCCGTCACTGTAACCCTCCCTCCTCCCCCGCCCGATCAAAAGTTGGGAGATTCAGGAACTGGTATTTAAATCCATCCACGACAAGAAGGCCGAATTCATGAGTTTTTTGTTATTGTTGTTGTTGTTGTCGTCTCGTCTGAAAAGGGGGAGGGGACAGCTCAGGCATTGCGCCACGAGAGCAGAACAGTGAGGAGAGCGCCGAAAGATGAGATTGAGGTAATCTGACCAGGTGTAAACATCTATTAATACGAAACAAATATCCGTGTCGGGGATGTTGGTCATTTCTAGCGGCAGCTCCTGACATGAAGGGACATCTGCTTACAGCGACGGGGACACAGGGGAGGTCCTAATCCAGACTAGGATTTTTTTTTTTTTTTTTCTTAAAATGTCTCATTTGTGCTATGATGACATAAACCATTTATGCAATTATGTTTTCCTTTAAAGTGATTGTTTATGTTTTAGAATTCAGTTTAAGATTTTTATTTTTTGTTTCATTACTTTGAAAGACTTCAGTGTTTTGGCTCCGTTATAAACAGCATTCTTGAGGAAACTTGTCTCGTCTGAAGTCGGGAGGAAGTGAAGACGCAGCGTTTTTCAAGAAACTCGTCACCATTTCTCAATCAGAGCAGCATGACTGCAACACACTTGGAGAAATGTCATCAGTCTTTGTAAACGTCATCCGACCCAGAACAAACAGAGGAGTGTCTTCTCAGGCGAACGCTTCAGTTCAGGAAGGTTTGCATGCAAAGTGGGAGCCACTTTGCATGCAAACCTTCCTGAACTATAAATCCAGAAATATAAAGCTACAGTGAATATGTATGTAAATGTTTCCCTGTGGAGGGTGCAGTTACTGTGTTGGTGAAAAACTGTCATCTCCAGAGAGATACAAGAGACGATCGAGAGATAAGTCTCGTCACTCAGAGAACCGAGGTTATAAATGTAACCACAGGATGTCTATTATGTCCAGAGAACTCACTCGGAGAACCGGGGTTACAATGTAACCACAAGTTCTCTATTGTCTTATAAATGTAACCACAAGTTCTCATTGGATGTTACAATGTAACCACAGGATGTCTATTATGTCCAGAGAACTCACTCGGAGAACCGGGGTTACAATGTAACCACAAGTTCTCTATTGTCTCCAGAGAACTCACTCGGAGAACCGGGGTTACAATGTAACCACAAGTTCTCTATTGTCTCCAGAGAACTCACTCGGAGAACCGGGGTTACAATGTAACCACTCGATTTCATTTTTGCCACAACGTCTACTTGGCGTTCGCTGAATGTAACATCTGGGTGAAAATAAAAACCTGCCTCCTTTTGGCACCGTGTCGCCGCACAATGTTTTCCAGTGGAGTCGTGTTAATGAACACTTATTGAAATTGAGCTGTCATGATGATCTGTGGCCCTTTATTGGATCAGTTTCCAAGAGCACAGATGGACAGAGAGCGAGAACGGTTCCTTTAACTGTTGGCATACATCCTGTACAGCACAACTCAATAACTGATAGTTTATGTTGATCAAAGATTATATTTGCTAAAAAAAAAAGTGGTATTTCTGATTTCAAGGAGGCTGGAGTTATTAAGAGAACAGTGCGAGTCAATAACAGCTGTGATGATGTGTAACGGTTTTTATTATCCTTTTTAAATTAAATAACATGCTGGATTTGACACAATCGCCTCCGTTTACATGATAACTTAAAATATGTTCAGACATTTTATGTAAAAGAATTACGTGTCAGGTTCGTAATATTTTCCTCCATTTTCTGTCTATTTAAATAATAAAATTTAAAAAAAAGTCTTGAATACTTCCATAATGTTTCGCAGCAACATCTTTCATGATCTATCAGATAAAAAAAAAACTTCAGAGTGAACCCGAGGCTGGAGGACTATTTTAAAATATGCCAAAACCCACAAGCCCAACATTGGCAGTCTCATGATCAAGTGCTGAACAGCTGTAAGGGACAAACAGATTTGGCAAAAAACTGCTGTTTGATTAAAACGGATCGCGTATTTAGATTAAATACCACGTTGGTTAGATGGGTTATTAGTTTATTTCTTTCAGGCAAAACCTTTACACCGCGTCCCCACCGATACGGCCACGGTCACCGTGATCGGATGGACTTTAGACGGGATGATTCACTGATAAAAATGGGGCATAAACAAACAACTCATTTGTTCATTTTTTTTCAGTGGCAACCATATCTGAAAATATGGAGCAGGATTTGAGGGAAGCTGCTGACAGTTTTTTTTTTTAATGAATGATTTATTTTATTTTTTTAAATCTCATGTATAGTGTGAAGGCAACATAAGCCGACCGGCACCTTATAACCACAAGCTGCATTCCCAAGTTAAATCTGTGGTGAATCGATTAAGCAATTTAAAATCGGGGATTTGCAGCAGTAAGAAACTAAAATAATGAAAATATTGAAACAGATATCGAGCAAAGGGCTCCGTCTTCAACAAGGGCTTTGAAATTCATCTTATAAAACAGAACATGCCTTCGGGCCGTTTTCTAGTCAGCTGATGTTATGCTTTAACGATGTGGTAAACTGGATCAAACCGACAACCTCCCCCGGCCCGTGAACGCCGAGACCACACGATAGTCGCTCACAGCCTCGATGTTTTCCCCAACTGCTGTCGCAGGACTCTTCATGATAGTGTAATTTTAGCCACTGAAGAGGAGAGTACGAGTATTGAACAGACCACAGCACGAGGCAAACGGCAATCACACCAGAAACCAACAGTTGTGGGGTTTTTTTTGTCTCTACCCGTACGTGTAATTCTGCCTAACACTGTAAACATAAAAAATGTAAGAAAAACAAAACTGCACCTTTTATCGTGACCTGCGCGTTATCGTGCCGCTTAATGCGTTTAATGCACCTGTCAGGTGGATGGATTAAGTGCTCACCAGCGTGGATTTTAACATATTTGTGAACAAAACTTCAGCGTGTGCCTAAAATAAGTTAAAATAAGCAAAAAACCAAAGGGTTGCGTTTTTATTTCTTACGTTGAGCGTACGCGTCTTTAAAGGCTTCGGGAAACAGCAGCAATAAGTCATATCTGGCTGTAGTAGTATTAAATGGTATCATCATGGTATAGAACAAGATATCATCTTCACTTGTTTATAAAGATTGCTGCGACATCATTACCTGTTTTTTATAATTAGTGAGAATCTGTTCTCAGGAGCCACGTATGCAAAAAAAAAAAAAAAAAAAAAGTGTCTTGGCATCGGTTACCATAAATGCAACACAAGAAAAAGGCACAGAAGGTCGAATAAATAAATAAATAAGGACAGTAAGATAATATACAAGTAGGGAATTCAAGTTTAAATTGAAGCTCTTTCCAGAATATAAATGTAATATACAAGTGATATAAGATATAAAACAAGACACGTGTTAACGCGCATAAACGTAATTAAAACGCTGACGTTAGGATTATATAGATGCCGCCAGATTTAATCCAAATCAAATAAAAAAATCGCGGGTTTTAAATCGCCACGTCGTATTAAAGTCCCCTCAGATGAGTGACAGCTGTCATGTGTGGGCTACGTGGAAATGAGCTAAAGACAAATCCATCCGCCGCGTGTTTGTCCAGTTCAGCTATAAAATAATAATAATAATGATACAAAAAATAAAAAACAACCCTTGTGATAATATAAACAACCTAGATGCAGCTCCGACTGTAATGACGACGACTTTGTTGACACACTTTTCCTAGAAAGGTTGCTAATAAGCTAACGCTAAACTAGCCCGTTTCCTTCCAGCTGAATGTGTCAGAAAAGAAAAGAAAAACAAAAAAAAACCCCAGAGGAGAAAGGTTCAGGCTGGATGTTACTTTGACACGAAGCAGCAGATTAAGAGTAAAACGGATAAAAAACAACAACAAAAACAACAACAACGTGAATTTATAAGAGGAAACGCAGCGCGAGGCTAGGCTAGGCTAGGCTAGGTTAGCTCGTCCCCGCCGAGATGCCAGTTAACCGTGACGCTCGTCACTCAAACTTCCGTCCTCGTCTTTAACGGCGGGACTTTTCTCCAGGAGGTCAACGGGGCGAAGCGGCGGCGGAGGGCCGCGTTGAACTTACGTCGGGCCGGCTGGTTCGACTCGCCCAGAGCTTTCCTTCCTCCGCCGGGCTGCTTCTTGTCGCTCTTCCCCTCCTCCTCCTCCTCCGTTGCTGCTTCTCTTCCCTTTCTTCACCACTTCCCATTTGCCGGCTGAGCCATTGTTCGAAGCCATGTCGGTTGTCTTATTTCAGTTGTTGTTGTTGTTGTTGTTGTTTTGATGATGATGATGATGATTCTCCGACACCTTCTTCTTCCTCCTCCCGGCTCCGAATGAACCGCGACGCTCCGTCGACTGGTCGTTTTAACCGTCCGCGTGCCACGTCTCTTTTGTCGGCGTGACGTCAGAGTGACGCGTTCAGACCCGTTAAGTACCGTTTCCTGAGGTTAAGCAAGTTTAGACACATTTTTTTTTTTTTATTTTATTAATTAATTCAAATACATTTAAAAACTTCGACCTCGAGTAACCTGGTGTATTTTAAAATCAACTCATTTCTCACACCACTCTTTTCATTTTGTTTTATTTTAATGCATTTAAAAAATTTTTTTTTTTTAAAATCTTTCGTCTTATATTGCTTTAACATTTTCTCCGTGTTTTATGTAAATCACTTTTAACTGCGTTATTGTTGAAATGTTTTATATGTTTATGTTAACAGGCTATACTGTGGGGGTACTTTGGGTTTTTTGGAACAGTTAGTCAGACAAGAGCAGACTCTTTTTTTTTTTTTTTACATTTTATAGAACCAAACTAATTTAATTAAATTGATTGACAAAAATTAATGGGCAACAATTTTGATAATCAACAGGCTGAGTTGTTAAAGTAATTGTTGAAGTAAAGATCCACAAAATTCACAAGTTCCAGCTTCCCCGGGGGTTGATACTTTGGGTTTACGGACAATCAAAGCAATTTGGGTGTTTTATCATTTTCTGAAATTTTTTGGAAAGTGATATAAAAAAAATAATAATTGGTGGATTAATTGATAGCTGAAGCCTTAACTGGCTGCACCGGTGAGCTGCGGGCTCAAACAGAGCTCAGGATGTTTTGATGTGCCCTTTTGTAACGGTTTATTTTTTTTTTTTTTTTATCATTTCCAAATTGAAGTCAAAAAGTAAGACGTCAGGTGCATGACTTTTATGGACTGTAAAAATTCAGCTTTGTGTGAAAGCATTCAGCTCATCTTCATCCTGGATGCTGTTCTCTCGTCCGGCTGCTGTCTGAGGAACAGACGGTGAGTGTTGGCTGCACTCAAATGACTCACTTAGCGTTTGGCACAAAACCTCCTCTAATTAAATTAAGTGGACGCTTAAAACCACGAACCACAGCGTTAATGTTAACATTTTGCGAGTCAATTTTTACAAGTACAAACAATTTTCTTGGCAAAATAATCGCCGACCTCAGCGTCACTGCGGTCACACGAGCGTGCGAGACGCGGCCTGTTGGACGCCGATTTTTCGGAGGACAAAAATCAAAATATCTGTTATAACTCAGCTCCTGATGAATGAAAAACACGGCGGATGACGTTTGTTACTTTTTCTTGAACCTCAGAGCTTTATTTCATTCCAGAAGTAACTCCAAATGATGCAGGTTTATCACATGGCTGCCATGGCAACAAACGGTGAGAGAGGTTCCCGATGCATGTTGTTCTTCTCTCAAGACAGCTCCAACTGATGTCAATCACACTCAGCCCGGCTGTCAATCACAATAAAACCGAAGTTCGAGTTGCTCGGCAGCCACTGTGGCGTTTTAACGCTACGCAACATGTGAAAATTAAATACGGCAACAGAAGAGTAACGATAGCAGCTAAAATGTTTAACTCAATTAACACAGTCAAACATTAGTACTTAGTAGTGTCTGTCTGTAGTCTTACTTTTACTTTTTTTTTTTTTTTGGTTTTTTTACATATGTTCATTCATAGAATTCAAAGCTTGACATTTGTCTGATAAATACGTTTTACACTGACTTAGCCATCGAGCAATTCAATGCAAATTAAAAAAAAAAAAAAAAAAAAATTCTTTTATAATAAATCTACAAAATATAAAATTGCATCTTCCTGTATCTTCCTGGCTGCAGCCAGTCACTGCATGTTGGCATTTTGGATCCTTTCAGTCGGTTTGTTTGTCGCTACATTTAGTGCAAGACTTTCCGTTTCCCCCCTAAATCCGAAACCTTTTTTTTTTTTTTTTTTCCTTTTCCGAAACTTCATAGAGCAGATTTAAAAAAAAAATTAAAATAAAATAAATAAATAAAAACATAAATACACCGTGCTGTGTCCTGATCGAGCTGTCGGGACAATTTCGTGAGCGAAAACCCTCTCTGGTGGGACGACTTGATGAAGAGGAACATATCTGTGATGGTTTCACCTCGATGACTTCCCCCTATGCGTGTGCACGTGAGCAGTTCAAAGTCTGTGATATGTCGTCAGCGTTATGAAAAATTGTCAAAATATATATGCGTGGTAACACCTTTTTATAATCTCACCTTGTAAAACCCCCAACAATATCCTAAAACTGGTCACATTGTGTGGAAAACATCGTGTGTGGTTTCAAATATATATATAAACTCTGCAGCGAACCCTGATGCGCTTGTGTGTGCGTGTGCGTGTGTGTGTGTGTGTGTGTGTGTGTGTGTGTGTGAGAGAGAAAGTGAGCTCCCTCCTCAGACAGACGGATCCGTCGCACCGCTCAGGCCCAGTTCTGCGTCCCTGTAATCTCATCGCTGTTTAACCTTAAAACCGCCGACAACCGGTTAGAATAAATCAAGCGAGGCGAGCCGGGCTGACCGTCCACACGTCTTGGTTGAAGTGTCCTTTTATGCTAGTAAGAGTTTGGGGAAAGCGAGGCTGTACGGTCGTCATGGAAATGGGACAGCCACAGACGAGACCGGGAGGAAGTAAGGGGGGGGGAATTTGTAAAAAGTATAAAAAAAAAAAAAAAATTAAAATTTTTTTTTTGAAGAAGGGTGGGCGGGGCGGGGCGGGGGAGAGGGGGGGGAGGGGTAAACGTGACAAAAGGGTCAGATTAAAGGATGAGAGGTTTGGGGGAGGAGAGGAGGGGGGTGATGACGGTGATGAAGAGGAGAAGAGGAGTTTTCAGAACTCGTCCTGGTCTCCCTGTGCTCCTTCGTCAATTTCCTCGTCCTCTGGTGGTGCGAATCCATCCTGGAAAACAAAAAGAAGCCGGTTGATGTCAGTGTTTGGAGGCTTAATGTTGTTGTTGTTGTTTTTGGAACAGCTTTCCTGATGTTTGTTTACTTCCCGTGTACGTATATCACATCGTTCTACAGTGTCTGGGACCGATAAGCAGCAATTCAAGCAGGGACGACCCTGTAAAATTGCGGCTTTGAATGGGATCGAAGTGCTGAATCGTCGCCGCTGACAATCGCAGCTACATTTCAATATTCAGTGTGTTTGTACGCAAACATGATTTTGAAATGTTTTAAAATTCCAGAAAATGTTTATTTTTTTGTTTTTTTTTAAACCGCTGGATTTTCTCATGAATCACAATAAACATATCATATAAGAGAAATCTGAACTCTGTATTCTTGTGCGTAAACGTGAGTTTTCAGTGAATTTAAAAGACGTAATCCCGTTGCCCGGGTAACCTGATTTCGCTGCCGGCGCGGTGTCTTACCTCTGTTGCGTACAGTATGTCCATGACTTTGCTGAGCACCGGGTGGTTTTCGTGATCCTGGCAGATGAGTTCGATGTCTCGCAGCTTTCCGAAGTAGAAGTCCCTCTCCTTCTCCAGTCCGTCGATGGTCATCTTCAGATCCAGCACCTACGAGCGGACGAAGGGGGGAAAAAAAATTAAATAAAATGAGCGAACGGGCAGATCAAAGGACGCAACGAGCAAAACGGACGCGATATGAACACACGGAAAAAAATTAAAAATTAAAAAAACGTCATACTTTCAGAGGAGTGTGAGCGGATCGGAGCGGCGGTACCTGCTGGTTGAGCTCCATGAGCTCGGCGTCTCCTCCGTTACGGGTCACCGGGGTGGTCCTGCGGGCCGCCGGTATGTTGTTCTGCCTCTGCGGGGCCGGGACGCTCTTCGGCACCGTGGGAGACGTTCTCATGGGGGCTACCGGGACAAAAACAACACGCGTTTTACAGATCCACCGTCGTTCGGGGCGTTACCGGTGCCCCCGTTCGTCCCGTAACTCCCTGAAGGCGTCTCCATGGCGATGCTGTCGTTTTCAGTCCTGTCACGTTATTTGTGTGGGATTTATTTTTTTTTAATTTTTTTTTGCATCCGTCATCGCCGGTTCTGTAAATGTGACCTGAGGTGTGTTTTAATGCTCCAAGTCTTTACTGATCTGCTGCTTTCACTACCTGCTGAGTGCACACACAAAAAAAAAACTGAACTCCGAGCCTTAAACTAAACTAAACTAAATTAAATTAAAGACCCTTCAAGAAAAAAAAAAAACCTGCAAAAAATAAAAACAATTATCTCTACGTCACAAAGACAAAAGTGTCAGAACAAATACACACACATGCACACACACTCCAACCTTCAGGACGTCTTTGAGGTGTGTTTGGACTTTTATCGCCTTGAAGAGGGAGACGGGTGTTTTGGCAGGTCTTACTGTGAAGCACGTCTACTTCACATTACCGGTATTAATGCGTGCAGCCCACCGACGTTTATCACCGCGGTTCGAACACCAAAACGTGGACGGTAGTCACACGCGCAAGAGCGCCTTGTGTTTTAATCAGGAGGACACCTTAAGAAAGAAAAACTTCTCCCTGTAAAGTGTGCGAGACCTCCTCGGGTAGTTTTAATGTCCAGGAGACTTGTGAGTCTGCACTAAAACGGCCTATAAATCTATACGACACTCGTCTTTGATAAATACTCATTAATCCGTGCGTCTTGACGCGGAGTTCAACCGGTACTCAGAAACACGATCTGATGCTGCCCGCGACCGGCCGCAGTAAAACGACCCGTCGACCGGGTCACGAGCAGCGCGACTGTAAGGGAGACACTGTGCAAGCGTGGACAGCACACACACATGCTCACCGGAGGGGGTGTTACCTGAGGAAGGGGGGGTGTTACCTGAGCGAGAGGGTCTTTTAGGTTTGTGATGAGTGGGTTGACCTGGGTTAGAGGTGGTGGGGGGGAGGGGGGATGTATGAGGAGGGGGATGAAATGAAATGAAGCACTCGCACTCAGCTGATTGCATCTTCCACACCAGGTGTGTGTGTGTGTGTGTGTGTGTGTGTGTGTGTGTGTGTGTGTGTGTGTGTGTGTGTGTGTGTGTGTGTGTGTGTGTGTGTGTGTGTGTTGTACCCGGGTTAGACGGAGGCGGCGTCCCCTCCTGGCCCTGCCGGGTCAGTATCGGGTCGTACTCTTTCCCGTCGTAGTTGGCGTCGAAGAACTTCTTAAACCACTGGAGGAACTCAAAGTTGTCCTGGAACTTGCCCTTCACCAACCTCTCCACCGGGATGATCTGAGAGCCAGACGTCGACACAAGAAGGGTCCACACAGATTACACAAAAAAAAAAAAAAAAAAAAAGAAAATCCACCGAGGATGCTCCTTGTGAATAAAACGTGACCACGGGGGAGCGTCCTCTCACCTTGTCCACGGTCATTCTCTTGAACGCGGCCTGTAAGACTTTGAAATTGTGGATGTATTCGTGCTCCAGTCGAGCGTTGAACTTGACTTTCTTCAGCAATATGCAGCCCGGAAACAACATGTCCATAAACTGGCAGTAAGCAGAGCCTCGAGACAAAAAGAAACCACGTATTTATTTATTTGGAGAGATTCATTTTTGAATATAATTAGAGGCTTGACATTAAAAAAAAGAAGAAGAAAAAAAAAGAAGTGTGTTTACCTGTACAGAGCTGCTCGATCTTTGTGTAAGTGATCTGTAGAGAGTCGTTACACCAAGCCAGCATGTCATGACGACTCAGGTTCTCTATAGTCATAGAGGTGGAGTAGACATTCACCGCCATCCTCCTGTGTGTCACACACACACACACACACACACACACACACACACACACACACACACACACACACACACACACACACACACACACACACACACACACACACACACACACACACACACACGTGTTACATGCAGCGGCCGAATGTAGAACCGCTGATATAATGATGTAGGTTTGATTAATGGCGTAACATTACAAAGTAAACAACTAAACATGAAGAATAATGTCTATATATCGATTGTAACAACTTTAATGGCAAAAAGTTAAAAAAATTTAAATGACGGGATTTTTTTTTAGATTTTTTTTTTTTTTTACTCCAGTTTGTTATATGACTGTTTTCCCCCGTTTGTTCTTTCGTCTTCAAATCTTCTGTTTTCAGCGTTTAAGATGATTTTTGACCAATAACGTAATTAACATTTAAGTAGCTTAATTACATCTTTATTCGTGTGTAGTGACGAAAAGTCGCACGTGTTCTTCCGGGCTGTCGTTATAACACGGAGGCTGTTTGAGACGAAGGAAAGAAGAGGAGACTTCTGTCTATTATGGGATGTTAACAATGACAGCGACTGACTCTTAAGAGGCAAAACTGCTCTGAAAGGGGGTGGGGGGGGCTGTGCGGCGTCATTACGGACGCTGAATCTATCACATGACATAAATCTTTTTAATTTTCATCCGACAGTCACAAGGTTACGAGGAAATCGGTCAAATACGACAGGAAATAAGTTATTTTGAGAAAAAAAAGAAACCTCTCGAGTCCAATTAATATTCTTTTGAAGACAGAAATACAGACTTTATTCAATAAGATAATGAAGGCAGGGTAACTCACTATTATATGCAAACCATTTGTTGTACTTCCTTCTTAACATCAATAGTCGTCATAAACTGTATTTTGCAAATGTAAGATGCTTTATTTCCTGCAGCGAAATAAGTTATCCTGTCAAATGAAGCTTGATGAAAACGCATAAACAAAAACACTCGACTCACCTGTGCTGCGTGTGTGTTGGTGTGTACTGCTGACAACTGGGTTTTGTTTCACCGCCTTATAGAAAGACCTGAAAAACAGAAAACTAACAACAATGTGTTAAATCAGTCCTCCTGGGTGACAATCAGCGATCGAAGCTACTCGTCTGAAAATCACAACTGGTGTTTGTCTCCGTATTTCCCATTTCAAACCTGCAGTTATTGGTTATTTTTAATCTGCTGACCATTTTTTTAGTCCGTAATATATCGGGGAAATAGCGACTTCTTCAAAAGTCTCGTCTTGCGCGACCAGGAGTGCAAAATCCAAAAAAGATATTCAGTTTGTAATAAAAACCTACGAGGTCAACTGCGTGAAATCCTCCTCACAAGGTCACGGCGGTTCACTGCCTTGCTCAAGAGCGCCTCGACGGGGTTACAGAGGAGACGTGTCACAGATAAACTGGCGGACTCACCGGGCCGCTAATCTCTGCCTCGGTTAATCCTTTTAGCCTCGGCATGCCGTAACACACGATCACGGTCCAGCTCGGATCACCGCTAGGTGTGTCCAACAGGCGTAATAAACAAATAAATAAATAAACCACAACGACACAGCAGCGCGGCGTCCCACCGACAGCCCGAGATGAGGAAAAATAGCATTTCCTGTGAGCCGACGGCTTCCAAAATAAACACCATGCAGGATGCGGTGCAGGACAATCACTTCCCGACCGCGGGGCTACACGGGAGGTAACGCCGTCCGCCGGGGGACAAGCTGCTCGTCTTTTCTGCGGATGAGCGTCCTCATAAAAAAATATTACTGAAATCCACCAGTCCGGGGGATTAGAGATGGATTTTCAGGGCTGTTTCATCCAGACATGAAGCGCAAGTACTGCAAACAACATTCAGGTCACTTGCGGCCCGTTTGGCATATTAACCAAAAAACAGCTGGATAAACAATTCATTGAAAAAGGTTATTTGCTGGCTCCGGCCTCTAAAAACGACACGATGTCCTGCTTTAGTTTAGTTTTGTATGATAGTAAATTACATCTCCTTTTGGTTTCGAACTGTTGGTCACCATCACTTCAGGCTCAACAGGTGTGTTGGCAGAAGACTGCGTTTTAGTTTTAAGTTTACTCTCGCAGACAAACGGCAGCTGTTTGCTTTTGTCTAAAACAAACTGACCTTGAAGACGAGTGGTGATGATTTATAATAAGATGCGTGATGGTACCTGGATGTGAGATCCTAAATCTGGACGGACCCCGGCTCTATTTTCACAACTTCCCCAAATCTGTGCCGCCCATTACCCGTTTATAATTACTGGGCAGAGATAAATCAAATGTATTCAATCAGAATTTCTTTCTAGAGCTGGGGCTGCATTTCACTGTCAAATCTGGCTCCTACTAATATTTATCTTTCTCTGACAGGAACTAACGCCCACTTCATAGTATTCACACGGGATGAACACTTTTGATCGCAGCGGCTCAAATCTGAGAGCCTTCAGATTACGTCACTGAAGGATTAACTACAACAGGTCGCCTATATATTGACAAGTGATCTACTGTACAAACACACCTACACGCTATTGTTTCTGCTATTGAGCTAATGAAGTCTGTTTTTGTGAGGATTTCCTGCTTTCCATTTTCCCTGGTGACAGTCATTTTGGACATGAAAACTTTTTGATCCACGAATATGGAAGGAAATTAATCAACGGATTATAATGATTTCCTCCTTGCAACTGCATCTATATATTATAGAAGCACTACGGTATAAAATATGTATGTATAAAGTAGGATTTAAAAAAGATTGATAGGACCACAGGACCTGATGGCAACAGTAAAACTTTTCCTTCCTTAATTCAGCACTGAAAAGCAGTTAAATAAAAATAAGAACGTAAAATAAGGCAGACAACTTCTGCACATATACAGCAGCTTCAGCATTTTACTAGAGACATTCATGATAATAAAAACCAGAGATGATAGAAAACTTCCAGAAAAGAAGCTGTTCCTTGTAAGTTTCGACCTCAGAGCTCGTCTGCAAACTGTTTTGTTAAGTCTTCATTCGGGACTGTGACAGTTCCCAAACAGAAAGAGATGTTTTATACACTATTCAGCTCTTCTGTTATCAGCATGAACACGTGCAAAAATAAAACAAAAACAAAACACTTCTTTTCTTTCTTTTTTTTTTTGAGAAACAGCAGCTGATTCTGTTTTGCATTGCAAAACTCATAAATTGAAATTCAAAGTGTTGATAATAGGCTGGCAGTAAGAGAGTGGAACAATTAGAGACTAATGCACATGAGAAAAATCTGTGAAACAGATTAAAAATACGACTTCGCATCAATAAAACACAAATAAAATAATAATCTAATTACAGACTTTAAAAATTAGTTATACAAATTTGCGATGACAAATTGAATTGAAATATGTATTTTTTTTGTTAAAGATTTCCAAACATATATTTTTTTTGATCAGATAAAGGAAATCAATTTGATTGCACCTTGCATTTTTTTTTATATATATAACCGTCAGCAGATGTAATAAAACGTTGAACTTAAGAGAGCTATAAAAAAATAAATATATATATATATATTTTTTTAAAAGTATGTTTATAAAAAATAAAATTAAAAAATAAAATTAAAAAAAAACGCACGTCAACCGCGGTGTCTCGTGCTCGTGACGTTTAACCTCCCCGGCCGGTGTCCGGTCGGTTTCACGGTTCCGCCGGTTGTCGGTTCTGCCGTTTTTTTTTGACGGTGCGACGGGCACCGCTGCTCCCCGTGATCCGGCCAGCTAGCTCCGGGCTAACCGCTCTCCTCCGTCACGGCCGGTTCTCGAGCTCCGCGGCTGTTCGGCCGTTTTTCGCGGGTCGAACCGCGCGGATTTCAGGCTGAACGTAAAACGTGACCCTCCGTCGTTACTGCGACTCCCAAAACAAACGCGCCGGAGTCCAAACTGAAAAAACGGGACTCCGTCGGGCCAACGTTTACCCCCCTCTGGAGGCCTTTTCGATAATACAACACGCGCACGTTCACCAATGAAAGAAACGAGTGTCACCCGCTCAAGTGTTCATCCGAGTCGCGGGTCGGACCTCCTGGGGAGGGTGGGTGGGTGGGTGGGGGGGTAACCCCACGTCAGACCCCCGCAGTGGCGCATTTTAAGCGAAAGTTGAGTAAATGCGTACTCACGGAGCCCGACGCCGTCCCTCTCACCGCCGCTCTGTTGTTTCGGCTTTTCCGTTGCTGTTTCTCCGACTGTCGCTTCAGCAAGTTGCGCGAGACTGCTACCGCCTAAGCCGTTCTCACTTGCGCATGCGCAGGCAGTAGAGGATTTTTTTTTTTCTTTTTTTCTTTTTTTCCTTTTTTCCTTTTTTTTTTTTTTTTTCCCCTTTTCTTTTTTTCCCCATTAATTTGAGTGCAACTGGATCCAGTGAGCGGCCATGATGGAGACGGGCGCACGTTCACTGCTGGAAGAAGTGCTTAGTTCGTACTTAGTGCGATATATATATATATATATCATTGTATTCTAGTATTTTACAAATTATTATCAAAACAGTGACATATTTTTGTAGCTTTTTTTAGCTGTTTATAATAGAGCAACTTTTCTTCATTTTATTGCTGATTCGTCCATTGCAGCTGCACTCCCATTTGTACTTTGCATTTTCATTTTATAAGTTTAGCTCACAGTTCATTTCGTGTTTAAACTTTCATGCTATCCCGAAAATCTGAGATTAAAATCGTCCCTTAAAAGTTATTTTTTTTGTTCCTGGCGCATCTGTTAATTTACTAGGTACTTAATTCATCATTTGCTCAATTCTATCAAACAAAATTCTACAATTATACGAGCGTGAGCACAAATCACAAATGTAAAAAAAAAAAAGATCGAGAGAACGAAGAGGGTTTGTGTTTTGTTTTTTTCTCGCTTTATTTTTTTTTGTTGCTATTATTCTTGTGGTAAGAAACAAGCAGCCACTTACAGACTCAACAGGTTCACTGTCCAACACAACAATAATCTACAAACACAGACAGCCACTGAGCAGCCACAGTGCCTTCAAAACAAACGGAAACCATCCAACAATAAAAGAACGTCGTAGTGGTAGAAAAAAACAGCACCAGTTTTAGTGAACCTCGTGGTGTGTTCAGGGGTGGGGGAGGCTGCGCTTCCTCCGTCTCCTGCTCATGTGGTGCCCGTCATGCATGGGTGTCCGTGTGGCACAGGTGATTCTCACATTGGCACATTTATTCTTTATTAACAACCAAAAAAAAAAGAAAAAGAAAGGAAGTAAAAACAAACATCCTAAATATACTTACTACACAGACAATAAGAGGTGATCGTGTATAAATATAATACTGCTGGGCAGGAATGAGACATCGTCAGGAGGTGAGAGGATCAGTGGTTTTTCTTCAGCCTGTGCAGCTCAATCTTCCTGCTCTGTGGAGACACACTCGCTCTAAAAAACCATCCCGATTTGTTTTTGTTTTTTTTTCCCCCCCGACAAGACGGGAAGTTTTCCTTTCATGATGCAGAGATGCTGCTGTAACTCAACAACTTATTTCTTTCTGTTTTCCTTCCAGGTCACTCAGGGTGCAATCTGAGGCCTCGTTTATGAAGTGAATGTTTGAGGACGGTTGTGTGTAAACTGTGCAAATGTCGATGTCAGAAATGAAACCATTCAGTGAACAAGATGCTGTAATTTCTACACATGCCTAGTATTTGGACAACGTAGACAAAAGATAATCAAATATTTCTGTCAGTGTAGTTTAAATCTAACAACTTTATTTTTTTTTTGCAAAAGTGGCAGCTAAAATGTTCTGTGTGTCAAACCCTATTTAACAGAATCTTGACTTCATTGTTCCTGATGTTTCCTCCTCAGTTGCCAAACTTTTCCATAAGTCTGTTAATATTTGATATTTTTCTTATTGTCAATAAAATCCCATAAAAAAAACCAACAACAAAAAAAAACACTACTCTCATACTGTAGTGTATTTTGAGCAGCAGAGACCGTCCTGCCGCTGTAACGGAGCAGAACAAATGTGTACTAATACCGGCTGAAAGTAGTCCTCAACAAATGCACCACTAAAAGTTTACCGTAAACTACAGAGCTGTTTAAATAATGCATGTTTGTGACCCTTTTTTTTTTTTTTTTTTTTTTAAGATTTACTTCTTCAATGGGAAGCAGTGAGAAACTACAGTCGCAGACTGACCGGTAGAAATACTCCGAAACACGTGAATGTGTGTTTTCATGGGATTTTCAGACAACAATAAAAAAAAAAAAAAGGGTATAACCAGCTGCATGCATCAAGGCTGCTGAGCCCTTCTGCACTTCAGGGACATTTTATTTGCGCTTTCATGATTTCACGTTTCTGATTCTCACGTTTGTGTATTAGCAGCAGAGTAAACAGAAAACTCTTCCCTCCCCGTTATCCTCAATCTGTAAATAAGGTGCTCTTCGTCTTCCCTTCGTGCACTCTGCGAGGTCTTCAGACACCACAGAGACGATGACAGTAATGCGTACATTTAGCTGCTGTTTCTGGGATGTATGTGTCTGTTTCAAGTCAAGAGGCAGTGGAAAAGTGTATGTAAGGAATGGATGCTCAGAGAGTGTAGCTGTAAGATCGCACGGCGTTTTGAAGCAGTTGGATTTCATCACCACACGGCACAATTCGTCCCTTAGGAAAAAAAAACACTGTTCGAGGAAACCCACGACGCAGCAGAAAGCCGGGTGCTTAAATCACAAACAGAATCCACACACATCTTCGTATGAGTCTAAAGCTATGGTGTCTACAGTGTACAGTATGTCTGTGCGCTCGTGTGTGCGTGACAGGGATTTAATAGATATTTCACTGAATCCACTTCTACGATTTTTTTTGTTTTTGTTTTTGTTTTTTATAATTTCGCTTCGACATCACTTCAGTCGGAACCATCAAAAACTGTACTGGTTTTGATCTTTCACAGTTTAGTTTTCTCTTCGCGAGATACAAGCGGGGTGAGAATGAGCAGACTTCATCAACGTTAGTGTGATCAGCTGGAATTTGGACGAAACATTTTGAAATCCATAGATAGCCCTTCACTCGCAGTGGAATTAATCAGATCAGTCGCTCCAATTAAGACACAAATTAAGACTCGTTAGGTCACTTTGGCGAATCACTGATCATCAGTCAGGTCGTCAACCAATCACAGACTCCTGCTTGAAATTTATTTTCCCTTCTTTGATTTTTTTTTTTATTTTTTTTTTTAAATCCTGTGATTAAAAAAATCAGTGCAGTTTTCCTGGTTGCTCAGAAATATACAAAACACAGACGCTCGGACGGGTTGAAGCTCCGGCACCGGCGATTACCAGATACCGCTGGAGCGGCCGCCGGGAGGGGCCAGGATCCGGGCCGAGGACCTCTTCGGGATGTGGTCATCCACCTGGGACCCTGAGAGGAAAAACACACACACACACACACACACACAGTTAATTATAAACGTGTTGTAACTCTTACAACACCAAAAAAAAAAAAATCACAGGCTTTCATTCCAGCCGGCCGACCTGAGAGGCTGAAGGAGGACTCGTGGAGGTCTCGGACTCCCTGGTGCACCCGGTTGCAGCCTTTGTTGGGAGAGTCTCCGTCTATGGGGCCCAGACCGAGCTCCTTCTTCGTGGTGTTCGCAACCATGGCCACGTCGCCAGAGTAGGGGTCCCTGTCTACCCCTTGGTAAGCCTGAGACTGGACGAGACAAAGGTCAAGAAAGAACCTCATTAAATTGGCAAACTACATACACACACAGATAAAGCATTAGGATTGTAATCTTGAACCATTTTTAATCCAAATCTGTAAGCAGGAACCTTGTTCCTGAATTACGGCGTTAAAAAATGTCCAGAAAAATCATAATTCTAAATCTATTAGACATTTGTGTGAAGTATCTACAAAAAAAAAAAAAACCAACAACAACAGACAGACACATGGGATACAAGCGTTAAATGAATAAATTGTTAAGTGATGAAAGCCTGACCCGGCGGACATAAACCGGAGCAGAACGGCCTGTGAGGCTGCGGTGGAGGAAGCTGGTCCAGACAGCAGCGGCAGAAAAACAGTGTCAGCGCACAGCATTAAATCTTTTATACGGGCCGTCAGATCAGCGCAGTGGGACACAACATGACGGGTGTGTGTTCGCGGGGGAGAGTCGGCCGTCGGCTGACTCAGCAGAACTCGCCGCCGGTTATCCTGCCAGAATCACTCCCACAAAACAGAGGCAGCGAACGCACCTTTTCTCTCTGGACCATCTTCTTGTAGAGGTAGTCGGGGAAGGTGCGCTGCGGGTAGAACTTCCCGGACCCCTCGGCGCACATGAACACGCCGTTCTCGCACACCAGCCGCCCCCGGCTGATGGTGACCAGCGGGACGCCGTGGCAACGCAGCCCCTCGTACAGGTTGAAGTCGCCGCCCTGCACCTGCGTGCTCACGGAGATCGTCCTGCAGCACGGAGAGAAAGCCAGATTTGTGTTCGGCGCGGCGCGGAGTCGTAAAGACGCGTCCGCGATCGAGGTGTCGGGTGTTTTAACGAGGACGGCGTACCTCGCTGCGTCGGGGTCCCAGACCACCACGTCGGCGTCGGCTCCGGGGACGATGCGGCCTTTACGAGGGTACAGGTTGTAGATCTTCGCGGCGTTGGAGCTGGTCACCGCCACGAAACGATTCTCATCCATTTTCCCTGTAACCTGCAGGCACGAAGCATTCAAAATATAAGGGAAAAAAGACAACAGTGACATTTTTAGTATATTATTAATCATTAAAACGTAGAGGATTTTTTTTTTGTTTTGTTTTTTTGGTCTTGTTTTGGCTGCTTGTTGTTGTCAATGTTAATTTAGTGACTTTTATTTCTTACAGCTAATATTAAAATAAGGCACAAAAAAAAAAGTCTAAGCAAACACAAACATTTCGACACATCAACGTGGACACGTTTATATTCTGTGACATTTTATTTATCATCAATTCAAGTAAGCAGTTTAAGGCAACTACTTCTGAGTTATAAATATACTCATCATTATTGTCATCTGGGCGGTGAGGTAGCCTTGAACAGGTCTGGTATATCAGCAGGAAGTGATGTGACAGATAAACAGCCTCAGTTAAATGAAGGCAAACAGTTTGTAGTTATTAAAAGGTGAAAATAGATTTCAAAAATGTTTTTAAAGGTTTTTTTTTTAACATTATATATATATATTTTTTACCTTACTAGTAAAAAAAAGTGATGGACATGAGTAGTGCCTTCCTAAAACACACGCTAAATAATTGAAGGCCGCGTGTACGTACCACTCCCCTCTCCCAGATGACACTCATCCTGTCCTGGACTCCGGCCACTCCGTGAGGGATCTTGGTGAAGTCCTCTTTGCCCAGAGCTCTCTGCTTGGTGCCGAAGGGACGGTGATCCGACGCCACGACGCTCAGAGTGTCACTGCAAACAGGATGTGCAGTTTGAGGGGGAGAGTTTTTTAAAATTTTTTAATTTTTATATCCACGACACCAACTTAAAATATTCACTAATCATTGGACCTGCTGCGTGATCAAAGTGACCTCAGGGAGCCCCGTTTACGCTCAGTAGCACAGGAAAAAAAAAAATCACGACGTACTTGCCCAGCAGGCCCATGAGGTAGCTGGGTGTGTTGGGGTCGAGGCGGAGGGGAGGGACGAGCACGTGGGCGGCGGCGTGAACCCAGTCCTGGTGGTAGTACTGCATCCCGTTCAGCACCGCGTGAGCTACCGTGGTCTCCGCGTGGACCACCTTGCCTGGAGAAGACGACAGCGCGAGGAGATGAGAGGTTCGTCGTCCTAATACTTTTAAAATCACGTTCGCCGTCTTTTGGTTCGCTTTCCTTTTAAGGGAAAGAAAACTCACCCTGCATCTTAGCAGCAGCGACCATGTCTCCGGCAGACATACTGGACACGTTCACCAGGTAGATCGGGCAGTGGGCCTGCAATCACAAGCACATCCGTCGATCGATTCGGTTATTTATCGATAACTGCACGCAGATTGAGACGTGAAAATCAGGTATTTTTTTGGTTTGTTTGTTTTTACCCTGTTGGCGATGGTGACGGCTCGGTGAGTAGCCTCAGACTCCAGCTGCATGCAGACAGAAGGACCCGGGTCAAATCACAACATCCTAATCATCATATTTATGCTTATGACAAATATATGAGACTGTAGACCAATTAATAAAGGGGGTTGGATCTGTGTGGATCAAATCTCAAATAAACTTAACATAGCTGGCTCCTTACACAATTAGAAGATGTTACTTGTCATAACAGCATCAGTCAGACAGGGATTTTAAATGCGGCGCTAAAGTCTCTCGTTCATACAAGTTTAGTCAAAATCAGCCTTCGAAATGTGCCTTTCATTGTGATGAAAACGACACCCGTGAAGCCTTAAACGTAGGTTTGTATCAACACCTTAATCGTGCAAACAAAAGAAAATGTGCAAGATGTGCCAGGAATCTGCTCTGTTCATCTTTAGCAGGGAGAAAATACTGAGTGTAATAACCTCCGCTGTTCATTTACCTCCTCTGGCCGGCTGATCTCGATTCCCTCCGGTCCACTGATGCCCAAATCTAAAGCCTCTTTGGCACCCTAACGACACACGCACACAGATTCAAAATTTTACTTTCACGACGGAGAGAATTTAAACACATGTTATGAAATAAAAGAAATTGGGAGGAGGACGTAAATTTCTGCGCAGGTGTTGCACCTCTGCCACCAGCTCTCCGTTCTCGGCGTGGACGCGAGCGATGGCCCCGATGTCCTTGCAGGTCTGCAGCGTCTGGTAGAGCTCCGAATCCCGCAGCATCATCATGTCCTTGTAGGCCATGAACATCTGGAAGGAGTTGACCCCGTGCTCCCTCACCAGGGTCTCCATCTCGTTACGCACCTGATCACAGAGAAGAGGAGCCTCACTCGGGGGCTGAGGCGCTCGCAACGCTGGGGTTTAATACTACGGTTTATCGGTGCGTTAGTTTGGTGAGTGTGGGCATGTAGAAAATGTGCGTGTGTTTGTTATATGGGGCATGAAATGAGCTTGGAAAGCAGCCAGAGTGGAATCACGTTGTGTTTACAGTGACTCTCACAGTCCCACAGAGACGTTTGGCCACACAGAAGAAAATCCATTTAATTCACTCGGATGACAGTGAAAAGAAAACGACACAGTCTGTCCTGCAAGTTAAAGGGTTTAAAGGTCATTACAAAACAGCAGTGTTATAAAACAATCTTATTATAAAACAGCCTTATCATAAAACAGTCTTATTGAAGCAGGGGGGAAAGGTCAAATGAAAGAATAATATAAATTATGAATCAGCATCACTTTAACAGTGTAACTGCCTGTGACACTTCATTTATTGTTTATGGTGATTATTATTATACTCATCTCCTCGTTTTAAAGGTATGGAAACATTCTCACTGTATTTCATATTGTTATAGAAAAGCCTCTTTAACTGCAGCTTGTGTATGAAAGTTACTAAATGAAGCACTTTTATTTAAGATGTCTCATCAGACATGCTGCCAAAACCACCACGATCAACATATTTATAGGATAACTACAAATATATAGTGTATCTTCCTCCATTTAATTAAATATGAACTGATTAGTCAACTGACAGAAAATTTGTCTGTGTTCATTTTCATAATCAAGGTGAACATTTGAGCTTTTTTTGTGTTTCTGCTTCTCCAGTGTGACGATTTGGTGCTTTTCTCTATTTTATATCACTGTAAACTGGATATATTTTGATTTTGGGACATTAAGTCAGACAAAATGACGTTAGAAAAACATCACTTTGGGCTCTAGGATCTTGTAAGTAAATATTTTCAGACATTTAATAGATAAAATGATCGATTAGTTATTAATTATTAGTTACTAACCTGCCAGAATTGACAATCAACAGTGCAAATATAACTTTAATGGCGGCTTTGGCGACTATTGTATCATAATGTTAAAAAGATGTCATTAACCACTATATTACAGACAATCCAGCACTCTGGCGTTAAGCGTTTTATCGTACGTAGGAAGCCGTGGCTCATGCACAAAGTCAGCCGATGATACAGTCACGGCATCAAAGCCGAAGGCTGAATGAAGCACGTTGACTCATAGAATCTGCCTGACGTGCCCACTGAGCATGTGCGCTAACCCAGATCCTGTAAGGTTTAATCTAGGTCATTAAACATTTCACCCAGAAATGAGAAATGCTTTGGTTGCTGTATTATTCATTCAGCAGAGATAAAAGCCTGAGAAGAGAGAAAAAAAAAAAAAAGGTAAAGAATGTTTCCAAAAGTGTTTTTTTTTTTTTTCCAGGCTGTTCATTGGCACGGTGACCTCTGACCTCCCGTTTTCTTTTTGTTTTTTACCTTCGGCCCCCACCAGGTCACCCCGACGTGAAGAGCGTAGTCGCAGCACGCCTTGGCGTCGGCCAGAGCGCGGCAGTTCTCGTAGGCGTCCAGCAGGGAGCAGTGCTGTTCGGGCAGCACCAGAGCCATCACCATGGTGGTACCACCCATCAGAGCCGCCTGGGACGGAGGAGAGGGGGACAAGGGGCGAGTCAGAGAGGGTGGAAGGAAGTGGGGGGGGGAGAGAAAAAGGGATGGCAGGATGGACAATGACTCCACTGTAAAGCTCATAGACTCTGTTTGTCTGCAAGACAATGGTCCTTTCCTTATGAACTGCTGTCTCATCATCATACAGTCTACTATTTATTCACTTTTAAACATTTCAGTTAAACTCAATCGGCCGTTCAGAGTAACTTTAAGATTGTAGCTATTGTTTTATTCTCCTGTTTTATGTACTACTCAGTCTAAATGACCCGAATCAGCACTCTCATCACTGATTCGTCCACTCAAACATCACCAGCTTAAACAAATCTTACAAAATTAGAGATGAAGCTTTTTGTAAGAACAACACTACGAAACCTTATGTAAAAAAAATACAAATTAAAAAAAATACAAATCCTATAACTACTCCTCAGAAAACTCCAAAACAATTTTAATCTTCCTGAATCTTGTGCCTGGTTTTCACAACAGCTCCATGGAGGCTGCAAACTGGAGGAGAGAAGAAGAGGAAGTACGAGGAAGAGGAGATGATGATGAAGAAGAGATGATGAAGAAGAGGAGAGGCTGGAGAAAAAGGAGAGTTAGAAAAGCAAGAAAACTGATGTAGTGAAGGGAGTGGTGTGTGTGTGGAGGGGAGGGGGGGCTCGTCTCACTCGCCTGAATGGTAAATGCACTTTTGTGTAACCATGACAACAGATGGTGCTAAGCCATGCCTGTCGCACGTCCCCACCCTCCTCCTCCGCTCTTTATCCACAATCGCACTGACAGTCGCCCGTTCAATATCCTCTCACGGAGTCGAGCGGGAATATTTGCGAACGTAGGAGTGATGTGATGGGAAAAGGCAATAATGGTGATATAAAACGGGGGATTAACACCTGCAGTCTCCCTGCACTACATATATTAACTCTTTCTTCAATTCATTTTTCATCTCAGTGGAGTTACCAAAAAAATTGTATGTTAAAAAAAATGTAACATTAAAATCTCCGTCGCTTCTACGACGTCGCCTGAAAGGAACTCGACTAAATTCCTCCAGACGTGTCGCAGACGGAGGCGGGTTCGTCTCTCTGAGTGAAAGCTCCGCCGGGGCCAATCGGCTATCAGGTTTCCAGTAACCACGGAAACCAGTCTGGATCCTCTGCAGCGTCAGCGTCGACAGTGTCTGCATATATGTGTGTGTCATTAATCACTGTCAGTACATGTAACGTACGTACGCGCGCACGTGTGTGTGTGTGTGTGTGTGTGTGTGTGTGTGTGTGTGTGTGTGTGTGTGTGTGTGCGTGTGTGTGTGTGTGTGGGGGGGGGGGGGGGGGTAATAAGACACCCAGCTGGGGATTGTGGGTTTTACGATGTCTGTCTGTCTGTCTGCACGGCCTAAATTAAAAATGTACTGTCAGTCCGCTTCTCTTAAGACGGGATGGAGAGAGACGAGGAAAAAAAAAAAGGTAAAGGAGGAAGTTGTGATCGTTTCCGAACAGCGTGAAAGGGTTTCGGTGTCAGACTCTATTTTAAGACGGAATAAAAGAAGCTGTCTCGATAGTTGAAATCTTTTCCACGTTTTCCTCTTTGTAGGCAACATCTGGAACTCGACTCTCCGCGTGAGCATCTAATTTTAGACCGCTCCGAGGTACAAATCTGCGGTTCTGATGAGACGTGTTTAACTATTAATTAACACCAAACACATCAGGCCAAAACTGAGGCAGATATTATAAAACGAATGCAAAAAGCTTAAAAGATTTAGTGTTTTATAAAATGGTGGACTCTTCCGGTCTCTCTCTTACCCACCACGACTACGTAAGTCGGTCCCTCCAGGAAATCGCAAAATCAATTTGAATAAATCGATTTAAAAAGATTAAAATATTTCTGTGATGCTCAGCATGATTATTACCAAAGCAAGTGATTACGTATTTATTCCTTTATCAGGTAGTGTTTCCCCAAAAAAAAAAAAAAAGAAGCATTCTTCTTTCTCGACTTGCAATTCTTTACATTTCACATTTCTTGGCCGTATGTTTCTGAATAGAAATGAACCAATAAAACGTTGTGCTGAACGTAAACAGCCATAACATCTCTGGCGTGATCCGACACTGATTATTTCTGCGGTCGCATTTCATCTCCACGCTTTTAATCTGAAAGCTCTCGTGTCGACACAAACACGCTCATCCTTTGATTCCCTCAACATATTAGAGATCGCTGAGAGCGGCGATGAAGCTGAAACCCCCCTAAACAATGTTTAATGTTTACCTCCCCCCCCACCCCTCACCCCCGGTCTCGAGGGGAGGAGAGGGTGCAGGAGGGGGGGGGGACTATTGAGTGTGAGTGAGACACGACTGATGTCGAGAGGATGAGAGAGTCTCTGTATGTCAGACGGATTACCAGCGGAGCTCCTCTGATCGGCCGTTATCAGCACCGCTCGTACCGCACATTACAGCTGAACACCTTCATCCTCCTCCTCCTCCTCCTCCTCCTCCTCATCTTTTCAGCCTGCAGAGACATTTGAATTATCTCCACGCTGCCTGCTGGGATAGATACTAGTGCTTTATAAAAAAATTAAAAATAAAATTACAAATCTGGCCCGGTCAATTTGATCAAAGTTAAGTTTAGTCAACTTGAATCTGTTGGTATTTAATAGTACACACGCTGTAGTCGTAAAAATGAGTGTTATGATGCATTTTAGTCGACAGTTCAAATTGAAAAACCTGTAATACAGTTGTTTGTTCAACTTTTATGAATTTATAGGTTTTAAATTACATCCTTGCTGGTCAACTACATAACTTATTATTATTTATTTCAGCTTGATGGCATAAAAAAACCCAAAAGCTGAATATCTTTAACTATTCTGATGCCAACTCAAATCTGTTTAGGATGTCTCTTTTTCCAGCTGGAGGATTTGTTACATGTAAAATAAACTTACTGGTCTTGTCGGAGGTTTCTTCCTGTTAAAAGCGAGTTTTTCCTTCCGTCTGTTGGAAGTTCTGTTGTAAAGGCTTTACGATGTTAAGTGCCCTAAAATAACTTTCTATTCTATTTTCCACCGTTAGACCCTGTTATATAAATCGGCCGCCTACAGCAGGTCAGAGGGGCGATGAGACGGGAGGGGGTGAAGCAGCAGGAAGAGTGGGGAGGATGAAGAGGAGGAAGGACGGAAAGACGAAGAGGGAGCAGAGACTGTTACCAAAAAAAACAAAAAACAAAACGGTGGGGGTGGTGGGGGAGGGTCGATGTGGAGCGAAATAGCTTTTGGGGGGGTTCATCGGGATTGCACATGAGCCGTTGCCGCGGTAACGTCACCATAGAGACTACACAATACGACCACTATCGTGTGTGGACATACTCTCACGCACAGAGATTTTTCACGCTAGGAGCCCGGAGGTCGGGGGGGAGGGGGGGTTAGTTGCCATGGCAGCGAGGGCATCGGGTAGAGGGGATGGTGCTTGACTGAGCCAACGTGCAAAGCTGTGGTGGGTGGGTGGGTGGATGGATGGATGGATGGATGGATGGATGGATGGATGGATGGATGGATGGATGGAAAAAAAAAATGATCACGATACTGTTACGGTTTGTTAACGACTCGACCGTCCGTTCGCACCTCGCTTACGTTACAAAACGGCGGCCGCCACACTTTTACACGCCCGGCCGTCGGAAATGAACCCACAAACTCAGAGCAAATGAAAGCTGAACAGCTGACTCTGTGTGTGTGTGTGTGTGTGTGTGTGTGTGTGTGTGTGTGTGTGTGTGTGTGTGTGTGTGTGTGTGTGTGTGTGTGTGTGTGTGTGTGTGTGTGTGTGTGTGTGTGTGTGTGTGTGTGTGTGTGTGTGTGAAACTACTGACAGCTGTTTGCTTCCTATAGGACCGGCGCGAGATCACATGTGGTCATTAGTGTTGATGAACGGATGAATCTGAAAGCAGGGGTGAATATTTGACTAATGACAAGATAAGACAAGAGTACGAGAGGAAATATGTCGGAGTGTGACAGCTGTCTCCCAACTCTAAATAGGTTTATTCACAGGCATGCTGACGAGTCCGGTCGTAGCAACGCCTCGTGTGTGTGTGTGTGTGTGTGTGTGTGTGTGTGTGTGTGTGTGTGTGTGTGTGTGTGTGTGTGTGTGTGTGTGTGTGTGTGTGTGTGTGTGTGTGTGTGTGTGTGTGTGTGTGTGTGTGTGTGTGTACCTTGGTCCCACTGTAGAAGTCGTCCTGGATGCTGGCGTTCATGAAGGTCTGCTGCAGATGCACACTGGTGTCTATCCCGCCCGGTAACACCAGCTTTCCAGAGGCGTCAATCACCTTCGCTCCACCTGGTATCATCAGTTCCTTTCCAACCTGCCACAGATAATTTGAGCCGTTTATTGCCGAGTGAAATATTTGTGACAAATTTTGAAGAAATTCCCTCAAAACGTTACTGAAACATCGCGTTCACGGGCATGGGTTAATGCAAGGTGACAGTGACCTTGACCTTTGACCTCTAAACACCAAAATCGTATCAGGTCTTTGTTGGTTATGAGTGATTGTTTGTGCCAAATTTGAGCAGATTCCCTCGAGGTGTTCTTGATATAATTGCGTTTCACAAGAACAGGATGGACCGACGAGGGGAACGCGAGGTCGCGGTGACTTTGAACTTTGAACTTTGACCTTTGACCACCAAACTGTAATCACTTCAATTTTGAGGCCAAGTGAACAATCGCGCCAAATATGAGGAAATTCCATCCGGGCGTTTCTGAGACATCATGCTCATGTGAACTTGTCGCATTTTGGGCCACAGTGACCTTGACCTTTGACCCTTGCGCCCCCAAACTCGAGTCAGTTCATCCTTGGTATGAAGGGAATGTTTTTGCCAAGTTTGACCAAATCCCTTTCAGGCGTTCCTGAGATATCGTGTTCAAGAGACAGACAAGCCGAAAAGGCGAAGACATTAAAGGTTATTTTGTATATTTATGTCGGCAAATCGACGGTTCTTTGATTTTATTTGGCACTTAATACCACGACCTATTAATGATAAACATTTTCTTTTTTTTATTTCCCAGAGTGGACATGAGCACCTTCTGATATCATCCCATCGACGATACTTCAGAAATGGACAAAGCGTACCATGAAGCTCAGGAGTGTTTTCCTAGTCGGAGTACGGCTGAGCTTTTCCAGGTTTCCCGGCCGACCGCATCCTCTTCCCACAAACTGATGCTTATCTCCACGGCAACACCGCGTGAGCTAATAGTAGCGTTCGCTATCACCGAGTGCTCCACTGCATCGTCGTGGAAATGAGTCCCACCGACGGCTGGTTGATACGCCGGACGGTGAACAGTGAAATAAATAGACTTTAAATTTCAACGTCACGAGGATGTGAAATTGTAATTGTGCGGTTTACCTGCTGTATGATGCCGTTCTCAATGTAGACGTCCGCTTCGTGCGTGAAGTCGTCGTTGACCACCTTCCCTCCCTTGATGAGGATACGCATGGACCCCATGTTAGCAGCCATAGTCCTACAAGAGGGACAAAACAAAAAAAAGCAGGACTTTTAAAGGGTTGGACTTTCACAAGGGATCCTTAGTAAACGTTTGAAGTTGGGAAAGCTTTGAGGAAAAACCAACTGAATGACCAAATCTATAACGTACAGGAGAAATAGTGTCTTTTCAGTATTTGTTTATTATAACAATGGGGGGGGGGGGAAGAAAAGAAAAGACTCAAATATAATAAAAACCTTGGCTTTGTACCGGTGTAACTAACTGCAGGAATCCTTCAGCCAACAAACATGAAGGTAAACTTAAGACGTAATACTCCAGTACAAAGTCCCACATGCTGCAGAACTTTAATTGATATACAGGAATATATATGTTCACTCTAAAAACTGAGCACGAACGTACGAATGTATTTTGTATTTTGTATTTTGTGCTGAGTCACACGTTTCAGTTTCTGCCTCTTCGTCTCGGAGGAGAGAAAAACTTCCTCCGAGCTTTTAGTGTGTCAGCTGGGTCCATGAAATATTAAGTGAAGGATCTATAATTCACAAATCCATTACGGTATCCGGGGTAACAGATCTGTGCAGGGAGCCGGTGGAAAACAGAACTTTCTGAAAGTTTTTGCTTATTTACCAACTTCCCTTTCAGCCAAATGAAGCTTGAATGAATGAATGAATTTAGAGGAAGATATCTGGTTTTAAACATGCCAGATTGTTTTGCAATTACTTCGCAAAACATGACTGTGGAATAATCGAACGTTAGTTATGTTTCTGGTGGAAATTAATTGGTTCGTTGATTTAGACGATAACCGACTTGTGACAACTTCATGATAATCAATTAAGCATTTAAGTCAATTTTTCAAGCAAATATTGACTGACTTAATTATTCCAGCCTTTCTTTAATATGACAGTAAACTCCACGCTGTACTTTTATAGACCAATTAATTCGTCACAAATTTACCAGCCGGTTATTGGGTGCGTTAATGTCGCACGTTATTGTTAGCGTGTGGCTTCGATTTCTACAAATACGTAAAAAAAAAAAATAAAAAAGTGAATTTTAATGTTCCCACGAGACCTCTGGGAAGGAGACACTAACTCACTAATTAACCTCGATTCAGGCATTTCTGCTGCACCAGCACTTTGTTTTGTTTAGTTTTTTTTTTTTTTAATGACTGCCTGGTGGTCATTATGTGCATAATGATTACTTCTGGTTATGTTAATTTCAGGTTGTGTTACAGCCCAGTTTGGATGTTTCATAGACACATGATTCTGATGTTTCACTCTCAAAACAGTTGATGTAACATTCAGCTGTAAAGTTGAGGCTTGTTGTTGGACATGTGCAACATATTCATGTATTTTGTCTTTACGCTGCACTGCAACGTTCATAAATTGTATGTATTTTAGCTCTTTTTTTTAAATGTTCTTTTAATGTTTTAATCAGTTTTTAACTGTTTTTAAATGTCTTTTTTTATGGTGGTTTTTTTCGCTTCATGTTTTGATGCTTTTCCAGAAAATGAACATATTTAAAAGTAAACTGCACATTAATAAAAGTGTATTTTGCCCCTTAAGTTTGTGATACTATCAGATAATTATTGAAAAAGCAGCCTGTGTGAAACCTACTGGGATCAACAAACTGAGAGGTTCCTCTACAAACATCTCTCTGTGAATGTGTCGTATTCTGCATGGATGGAGGTTCGCAATGTGTTTGATGGTGGGACACAATAACTCCCAGTCACACACAATCAGCTCAGAGCCATGGAGGAGAATAGAGGGAGGGGGGAGAGGAGAGGGGGGGGAGGGGGAGGGAGAGGAGAGGAGAGGAGAGGAGAGGAGAGGAGAGGAGAGGAGAGGAGAGGAGAGGAGAGGAGAGGAGAGGAGAGGAGAGAGGGGAGAGAGAGGAGAGGAGAGGAGAGGAGAGGAGAGGAGAGGAGAGGAGAGGAGAGGAGAGGAGAGGAGAGGAGAGGAGAGGAGAGGAGAGGAGAGGAGAGAGGAGAGGAGAGGAGAGGAGAGGGGAGAGGAGGAGAGGAGAGGAGATTCGGAGATGTTTGTAGAGAGGAGAATAGAGGAGAGGAGAGGAGAGGAGAGGAGAGGAGAGGAGAGGAGAGGAGAGGAGAGGAGAGGAGAGGAGGGGAGGGGAGGAGAGGAGAGGAGAGGAGAGGAGAGGAGAGGAGAGGAGAGGAGAGGAGAGGAGAGGAGAGGAGAACAGAATACTGAGCAGAGAAAAATATCTCCAGCCTGAAAATTGTTCCACTAAACGAGCCCGATGGGACGGAGAAGGATTTTGAAAAAGTTTCAAGGAATATATTAGCTTTTCATTCCCGTCGGTTCGTTTACTTTTTAAGTAATAAAAACATACAGTAGCTGATCAATTCCCTGTTCCCCATGCAGATCAGCGCGGATTTTCAAAGATCTAATTATTAAAGAAGAAAAATAACAAAAGAGCAACTTCTGAGAAAGTATTTCATTCTTTTGGGGTTTTTGTTGTACGCTGAGCCGGCTGCAAACAGAAATCATCGTGGGATCAGGTCCGACTCCAAATCAGGTTCAGAGTCCACTGATAGAAGAAGAAGGAGGAGGAGGAGGAGGAGGAGGAGGATGAAGTGGTTGTGGTAAACATGGTGGTGGAGGGGTGTGCAGTATGTAAAGTAGTGCCCCAAAGGCCTGGCAGCCACAAGAAAAGATTGGTTTCCCAGGAGACGGCAACTGGAGTGCTTTTTTGTGGGGGAGAAAAAAAAAAAAAGAGCCACACACACACACACACACACACACACACACACACACACACACACACACACACACACACACACACACACACACACACACACACACACACACACACACACACTTCCATGTCATGGTATGGCGTCGCATACTAAAGCACTGTTTCAATTTCAGTTTGCAACTACAAACACAATTGCATGTTTGTTTGTGTCATTTAAAATAAAAACTCAACCTGCCTGACCTCCTGACCTCCTGACCTCTTGACCTTTCACCTTAGCGCCCCCATCAGGCCAATTAGTGCAGTTGGAACTATTTACTCTGGTGAAAGTTCATTATTAAAGATGTTGCTGAAGGTTTAAATATTTCTGAGTGCTTTATTATTTTTATTTTTTTTAAATGTTCCTGTTTTGGGGAATTTACTGCTGTTTATTTGCATCTCACTGGGAAACAGAGCTATTAAGTCTATTAATCGATTAGCCAATCAACAGAAATAATCTGCAACTGTTTTATATAGTAAAATAAAACATTTTTCATGCTTCTGGTTGCAGCATCTATAATGTTTATTTTCAATGTTTTACATCATCGTAGACTGAATAGTTTTTGGTCTTGGACTTGATAATTGGATAAAATGAGATAAGTAACGATGTCACCTTCAAGTACCCAAAACTATAATGGGAATATTTAAAATGTTCTGCCATTTTATGAACTAAATTATGAACTAATTATCTTTAAATTAATCGCAAATGAAAATAAGTGTTAGTGCATTCATATTATTCTCAGTGTATCACTACATTTATATAAGCCTAATATAAAAAAAATAAAATATGAACAATCCCTTTAATCTTTTAGTACAATCTAAAAGCGTTACGAGCGGCAGTCGGTCCGGTGCCAAATCAAAGGTCTAATCGAGTTCTGCTGGCTTTTTATCTCCTTATATTAAAATGATTCACAGTCTCTCTAACACAGGAAATAAAATCTTGACAGTTTCAATCAGTTTAGTGCTTTTGGCACAAAGTCCTGATGTGGTTACTGCCAAATAAATAAATAAATAAACAAGGAGGCAAGAAAATACGAGTAACAGGAGAAAAAAATAAAGAAGTTGACCGAAGGAGTGAGATGGGCAAGAAGGAGAAAGATGTCTACGAGAAGGTTTGGCCTCTATAACTGATGTTTAAAGATTTTCCAGTCAGCTCTGTCCAACATGGCCCACACACTCCTCAGTGTGTGTGTGTGTGTGTGTGTGTGTGTGTGTGTGTGTGTGTGTGTGTGTGTGTGTGTGTGTGTGTGTGTGTGTGTGTGTGTGTGTGTGTGTGTGTGTGTGTGTGTGTGTGTGAACGCTGACTAAACAGACACGCAGCTCTCTGTGTTTGTGAGGATTGTAATCATAAGGAAATTAAGGTCAACTACAAAACCAAAAAAACAATTTGACCTCGTGTGAAATTTACACAGAAAATCCATATTTATGAATGAGATATGAATATTATGGGATGAAATCACCATTTTGGTTTTTTTAGAGAGCGACAGAAAAAGTTTCTTTTTAAAAAAAATTTTATTCTAAAAAAATGGAAATATCTTCAGTTTATGGTCATAAATGACAAAGAAAAAGCAAAACCGTTACACGCTGGGACGCTGGAAGCAACAGATATGTGATGTTATTGCTCGAAAGAATGATGATTAATTGATTGGCGAATTAGTTGCCAGTTAATCTACTAATTGGCTTCGTCATCGTCATCCCGGCAGCGCGGCCGGCGGGATCGTTTCTCTCCGTGGGATGGACGATGCCGACGAAATGAGTGATCACGAGGAGATTTGGAGGAGACGGAAAGCTGACGTTCAGCCTGCAGGCAGTTTTGTCTGTTAGATTTATAGATATAGATAATATAGATATATAGATAATATAGATATATAGATAATATAGATATATAGATATAGATATGATAATATAGATTTATAGATATATAGATAGATAATATAGATATATAGATAATATAGATATATAGATATGATAATATAGATTTATAGATATAGATAGATAATATAGATATATATATACTGTAGATATAGATAGATAATATAGTTCCCTGTGGGTGACTCTGTTCAGTCTGTTAAATCAGTGATTTCTTTTTTTTTACGCCCAAATATCCATTAAATTCTGTCTTTCTGCAAATCGATGGGAAATCTCACAAACGTCTTCTGTGCATGTCTGCAGTGTGTGTGTGTGTGTGTGTGTGTGTGTGTGTGTGTGTGTGTGTGTGTGTGTGTGTGTGTGTGTGTGTGTGTGTGTGTGTGTGTGTGTGTGTGTGTGTGTGTTTTCTGCTGTGTCATGACTGGTATAACAGACAGACACGGTCGCAGACACACGGTCACACACCAGGCAGCATTTCTCACACACCCTGGGACCAGCTGCTGCTTCGCACACACACACACACACACACACACACACACACACACACACACACACACACACACACACACACACACACACACACACACACACACACACACACACACACACACACACACCCTAATGTTTGCCCTCTCTCCATGCAGTTTTTAAAGGGGTGTTAATTAATAATGAATGAGGAGCAGCAGGAAGAGTCAGTTCTGACTCTCAATGTCACGCAGACACACAGCTACATCACAAAAACAGCATTCAGGAATAAAACTGGTCGTTGGTTCAAAATGTACTAAAAGCTGAAGGAACATTCCTTAAAAGAAACCAAATAACTTCTCAAAAGCAAAGAAAACATGAACTCTGATACTGAAATGAAATAAATGGGCTTCCTGACTCTTGACTGAAAAACACATCCGAAGCTTTCAGTTAATGCTTTCTTCAAAAAATATTCAAAAGGATTAAACTCAAACAAATCTAGAAGTAATAATTTTCCACAATACATATATAAACTGTCTAAATCCTCCAAACATGTGACGCGGTGGGAAACAGGAGGGCCGAGAGATTAAAGCCTCCAGACCGACTCTCTCTGTTCAGAAACAAGTTTCAATTTGACATGTCAGCCGCTGACGTCCCCAGATGTCTGTTTGTGGGCCATTTGCTGACTACATGTGTGGCACAGAAATATTAACGTGTGTGTGTGTGTGTGTGTGTGTGTGTGTGTGTGTGTGTGTGTGTGTGTGTGTGTGTGTGTGTGTGTGTGTGTGTGTGTGTGTGTGTGTGTGTGTGTGTGTGTTGTAAGTTAGAAGAAAGGAGGAGACAGCTGCTGACTTCTGCTGGATCCGGAGAGTAATCGCCAATGGGGAGGGACGGTGTGTAATGTGTGTGTGTGTGTGTGTGTGTGTGTGTGTGTGTGTGTGTGTGTGTGTGTGTGTGTGTGTGTGTGTGTGTGTGTGTGTGAACAGCAGAGCTATTTAAAAAGCCTGAGCAAACGTGCATCAGACATATTTACAGACGTTTGGAGATAAAAATAGACATTAAACACACACACACACACACACACACACACACACACACACACACACACACACACACACACACACACACACACACACACACACACACACACACACACAGAGTGAGGTTTAAAGAGTTGTGGGTGCTACTGGGGGCTCATGGATGAACGAGCCGTGAGTGAGTCACACACAGATAAACAGACAACACAACTAACTAGGCCAGTGGAAATTAAGGGCATCGCTCTCCACGTCTCCACACGCACTCTCATGCTTTTATTGTGAAAGGGACTGTGGCGTGTCGTGTTTAATCGACCTTCATTTGAACTATTACCAGTATTTGGTTAATAATCCGACCTTTGACCTTTAGTCGGACCGATTTCTTGACCTTTTCCTCTCGTGATCACAGACTGAACGTAAAAGCGTTCGTAGCTTCCAGGTCAGAAAAAAAAATGCGTCCGATGAGGAAAGTGCATTGAGCTGCAATACCGCCGAGTGCCACTAGAGGTCGGCTCCCAAAAAGGCCTCCATCGACTCCCGTTTAACTTTTCTCATGAAGTCAATAAAACAAGTTATTTTGGTGCTGTTAGCTAAAGTCGCTTCTTCTTATTAGTTTTCTGGAGGTCCATCTGTTTTTTTGGGGGGGGGGGGGGGGGCGTGTCCGTTTGATTGACAGGTTTCCACTATCGGTGGGCGGGGCATTTTGTCCTCGGGTTTCCAATCAGATCGAGTCGGATCCACTTGGTTGCTGCTCGGTTGTGACACCTAAAGTCAAATATTTCAAATATGGGAGAATTTGAATGATATTTATCATTGATCGTATTTATGTTCTTCGGTGGATAAATAAAACCTTTATGATTTCCGTCATGTGTCCACAAGGACACACTTTACATGCCCTGCAACCAGCACAGACCCAGATATACTGTGTCCTCATTCACACACATGCAGGAAGCGTGTTCAGTCTGCACATACAGTAAACAGCCCTTTGCTGCATAGACAGATTTTTTTATAACTATAAATTTATAACACCCCCCCCCTCCCCCCGATGCTCCTGGCTGCGTAGATGAGGAAAAAGTGTAATTAAATATTCAGCACTATGGTGATGAGGGCTGTAATGATCATTGACGGGCCCCCGGGGGCTCTTTGTGGTGTTTTAGGGGTTCATTGGGTGGTCAAACAGCTACACCCAGACATATATTAATACGTCATCAGTAAAGTTAAATGCAGCCCTGTTGTCACGACCACCGTGCAAATTGGTGTCTTCTTTTTTTCATTTGGCGCTGAGACGACATCATTAAAAGAGTACCAGACGAAACTCAAATGGTAAAAAAAAACAACTAAAAAACATAGTGGAAATAGGAAATTTATGTTCGTTTCATTCTGCTTTTTTTTTTTGTGGTATTTTTTTTTGTGTACAGATGAATGTAAACGATTCTCACGATTAAAAGAAACACCACCTCAACAGGAGACATATGAGCACTTCAACAGACGATCATTGAAGAGCCCCAGTTCTCCTCTGCAACTATCCTGCAAACTCCACATGCAATAAGAGGTTTGAACCCAGAAACTTCCTGCAGGGAGGCGACACTGCAAAACTGCCGCTGCACCAGCAGACGACTCCATCATGATGTAATAAGTTGCAGTCGTTTTAACAGACTGAAAGATTCAGCCACGAAAACAAGTGCACAGACGCATGTTTGATGGCTCATAGGCCGACAGTTACGTCATCTAATTAGCATCCCCCCCCCCTAATGTTAATATTCAAGTCGCCGTGCTGCACTTGATGGACCCCCCCCCCCCTCTGCCCCCACCTCCTCACACCTGTGAAGGTCCTCAGCATCCTGATCCGTGAACCCTCCATCACACAATGCAACAAAGGAGGGATTCAAATCACCTGTTCACATGACGGAACCACGGACTGCACACACACACAAATATATATATATATATATATATATATATATATATATATATATACACAGAGGGCTCGTTTGTATGCGACTACGGACCCTCCTCTTCATCATCACCGTGACTCGATGTATTTGCCACAAAACAAGGAGAAATAAACTATAAACGGAAAACGGACTTACATAACAGCCAACACAACACAAGCCTTATTGCACTGATGGCACGCCAAATATACGCGCGCACGCACACACACACACACACACACACACACACACACACACACACACACACACACACACACACACACACACACATCTCACCACCATATCTCGTTGCTGAAAGGAACCAAATGCTTTAAAAAATAAAAATAATTTTTTTTTTCACCGGATTTACGTGAAACTCATTCTTTTTCGTGTGTGTGTGTCTTCATTGGAAAAGAAAAAAGTCTCCCGTTTAATGAAACCCATTCAAACGTAAAGGGGGAAACGACATCACTGGTCAAATAATTATTATTTTTTTTTAAATTCAGCAACAGAAACCTCCAACATTAAACTAAAACACTGCACCAACGGAAGATGGACGGACGTTAGAGCTCGGCCGTTAAACGACAGCAAATGCACATTTTTAACACTCTTAAAAAAAAATAATAATAAAAAAAAGAATCCTGGTTATAAATCTAATGTCTTTCTGTATTTAAATAACATTTACAGTGTAGAAAAGACACCCTGACATGTTGATCGTCCTGATATTTCGGGGACTCCTTACCCTTTCTCAGCAGTCCCAGGTCCTCCGGCAGGAGCGTCTCTCCGATCCCCCGCACGAGCCGAGTGCGCGAGGACAGCTGGCACAAGCTCGAGCCGCAGATGCCTCTTCGCCGACGGTTCGGCAGCAAGCCAATCAGCAGCCGTTCGAACTTAGAGCGACGGGAAAACTGACCAATGGGAGAGCAGATGTGACCGTAGAAGGCGGGTTTTTTTTGGGTGTTTTTTTTGTTTTTTTTTACGCAGAAGACAGGGGCGTGTCTCCTGCCTCCGGAGGCGTGCTGCATTCAATTGCTGTCGTAAATTTGGGTAGTTAGTACCTGGTTAACTGATAACCCGACTAATTATACAAATGTAAATGTAAAGAATCATTAAGAATAATCAGTGGGGCAACAGTGAATAAGAGGTACATAAAAATGGTAAAATATGAATCCCAGCCAAAGTAAATATCTTTTTCATGATTGATATAAGTTGAGTTTTAACTGAATGCTTTTCCAACAGATTTGTTACATTTCGAGTGTATTTCTGAAGCCCATTACTTAAAAGTTTACACTTCATGTGGATTACAGGAGAAATGTTACCTATTCATGATATTAACCGTAACTGAACCATATTTACTCATTAAATAATTTTTTTTAATTTTTATTTCTATCTTTTATCTGGCAAATAAGCTGCTCAATTTTGCATGAGGCCATAACATTGTGCTGTTAGACGCTTGTGGGCTAACATATTAATATTTGAACAATTGCTGATTAATGTCTGAATAAATCCACGAGGGATGAGTTAAGGAACAAACATGAAAACCTAATTAGTCATTAACCCTCTTACCTCTTAGCCTGTTCCTCCAGGAGATCAATACAGTCATGCATTAACTAAAATTATCTTAGTTTTCAGCTCAACAATGCAATGTCTGGTTGGGTTTGAGCGCACATTTGAAACCTAACCTGAACTTTTGTTTTGTTTCCGCTGCTCCATCTGCACTGTTTGATCCACAAAATGAAACCCTACACATAAAATAAATAAATTAAAATAAAAAAAAAAAAAAAAATCCTCTCGAGTCTAGTTTGGTGTCATTTCTGATCCCGAGCACTTGAGTGACACACTTCCAGTGACAAGAGCTTACATGAAGCACTTGAAGGCATCAGCGTGGGGCTGAAGGGCCTCAGCATGGCGACAGGGGGCGTCCTCCTTCGGCAGCCTGGCTGTCTGCTGCTGAGCTGGGAATTCAGCAGAGGAATATCAATTAGCAGCAGAATCATCACAGCTCCCGATATCTTTATGTGTAGAATGACTGAACTATTATTATTATTATTATTATTATTATTATTATTATTATTATTATATATACCTATTATTACCATTATTCCAGGTAGCAATAAGTAATAAAGAGCTGATGAGGCTTTTGAGAGCAATTTATGACTTTCTTTGGAACTTGACATGATGAAACCATTATAAATCCGGCAGGTGTCGCCCTGGTAATTATATGAAATGTGGTGTGTGTGTGTGTGTGTGTGTGTGTGTGTGTGTGTGTGTGTGTGTGTGTGTGTGTGTGTGTGTGTGTGTGTGTGTGGAGAACTCACAAAGTTGTTTTAGAATAAAAAAAACCTCCCAAAACAGAAAAAAAACAACAACAACACACACACACACACACACACACACACACACACACACACACACACACACACACACTGGTTTGTAAGAACCATTTTTTGGAGCTTTAAAACCCTCAAAACTCAAAACTTTCCTATTGGTTGTATGAATAAAAAAAACCTCGCACACGCTGACGACTGAGGAGGAAAATAAAAGAAAGAAATTCATATAAAAAAAGAAAGCAAAACAGCAGCTGAATTTGGACTTGAATTTGGAGAAGTTACACCCCAGGCGGACGAACGCGTAGACAACACAGAGCTTTTAGGCCGAAAATCACAAGAAACAGCCCTTTTTTTTTTTTTTATTCACGGTTCATTTCTTACATTGTTCAAGTACAAAGTTAAAATGCCTTTTTAATTAGTTCATATTCATACAAGAGTAAAATAATAATAGTGCCTTTTCATTACTACGACAAACTTAAATACAGTCATTGTAAAGACAAACTTGATTTATACTCCTAACAATATATTTTTCTTATTTTCAGATAAAATTTTAGCACCTTTTGAAACACCAACATGACCTCCTTTTCCTAAAAGCTCATCTTTCATTAAGTCCATGAGATGAGCGTCTGCATGCGCCACAGCGTTGTGTTTGTACGTGTCTCTGTGTGTGTGTGTGTGTGTGTGTTGTCAACAGTGTGTGTGTGTGTGTGTGTGTTTGTGTTTGTGTCTGAAAGGTGTAATCAGTGTTTTAAAACAGCGCATCACTCAGCCTAAAAGCTGTCGATAGGCGAACAGAAACCTCATCACCGCGTCACCCGTCAGTTAAAAATGTCGACTCTTTTTCCTCATGCGTTTGTCCCACTGCACCCTCAGACGGACACTGGTTGAAACAACACCGCCGGAACAACGCAGAAATTAGCTTTAAAAAAAAAAAAAACACCCTACTTTGAGCTGAACCAGTGGTTTCCAGAGTATTTTCTTGCAATCTCCCCTCCTATTTATTTATTTATTTTTTAGTTAAAACCGATAAATATGATGATAAATACTCAACAGCTGAGACCGATTGGGACGTTTGACAAGTATTAAATCATAAATAAAAAATATTGGACAGATTGCATTGGTAATAGTTACAATTACATTTTGTCCCACGAGGAACATGAATATCTGTCAGAAAATTCATGGCCACTACTTCTGGAACCCGGTATCACGCAAAAACTGTGTAATGCACCCGTGAGTCCACAACAGCACACAGGATCGCGTTTGGTCACGTCGTGACATAGTACGTAGTTAGTTTTAAGGAAAAAAACACGTGGTTACGTTTAAGGTATAAAAAAACAAACAAACAGGTGTTTGGGATTAGGAAAAAAAACCTACATGGTTAGGTTTCAGAAAAAATACTATGCGGTTAGGTTTAGGGAATAA